>NW_020654466.1:18461186-18616952 GCF_003589595.1 Hyposmocoma kahamanoa
CACGAGGTTTAAAACTATAGTGAAACAAAAACTTTATACTAAAGGTTATTATACAACTTCTGCGTACTTGGATGACAAAAATCCGTGGTAGTAACCCGTTTAGCTCATGGAGGTAGTCTCAATCTGATGTTACAAATAAAAAAATATTGTAAATGTTATTTACAAAGAGCAACCCCTAGAGTTTCTTGCTCATTCTTCTCAGGGGAATCTGCCTTACGAATGAGCGGTAGAGTTTAACCATTGTGACGATTTCAAGTGTAATAATGCTTACCTATGAAATAAAGATTACTTTGAATTTGAATTTGAATATAGCACGCTTAGTTGCATTAACCATGCTATTGCAATAAAGCATGCTTTACTGCGATTATTGCGTATTTATTTTTGTCCCCTGTGCGTATTATTCATCCGATCGCTATAATACTTTGGTGAGTTTGCACATGACAACTAACATAGTATTATCTCAAAATTGTTTAAAGTTATGTTAATATTACCTATTTCATTTTAAAGCGACAGTTTTGTCCTAACACTTTGAAATTAAATCGTATACGAATGATATACAAATACAGCGAAATTTTGGAGGTAAATTATTAATATAATGTAATTTTTGAGATAACACTATGTTAGTTGTCAAGTGCGAGTTGTTATTCTCATGCTCGCTAAAATATTTGAAATATTATACTCCACTACTGGGTACGGGTTTCGAGTTTTGATTTAAAGAGAGGTTTACGACCATAGACCACACGATTGGCATTACAATGCATGCCAGGTACAGCTAGTGTTTTATAAAATGATTCTGTTTTCTGCATTTGTAGAGCTCACAATAGATAATATACTTCAATACTTATAAAAAGAACGGCACATATTGAATAATTAAACATTACCTTGTTATATTATACATTCTCGTACGATCTTTCTCTAATATTATTAATATTAATTTTATTGAATGTAATATTAAATTTAATGGGTTTTACTATCATGATATTCATTTATGAAATTACTCCACTAGTTTGTTATAATTATTAATACAAAAAACGAACACTGAGAAAAATTCCTTCGATCCTGCTGGATTCAAACCCAGTGCCTTCAGCATACCGTGCCTGACGCTCTCTCAACTAAGCTACGGAACGAACCAGCAGATCTTATGCATTCTTCTATGTACTTGTTGCTGATCGTTGTTTTGGGTTTTAATGACTTTTTTCACGCAGCATCTGTGTGAAATCTATGAAAGTTTGTCTTCTTTTACCGATTTTTTTATTTTTATGTTATACAGACTATTTTCTTCAAATGGTACAGTATGGGGAAATCCGAAATCATAGAAGATATATGAAAACTGTCTTAACTCTTATTTGTGAAAACAATTTTGGCAGAGTTAGGTTTTTGGTCAAGCGTGAGTTGTTCATAAAAATAATAAAATTGGTCAAAATTTTTTAGTGGATCATTTCATTGCATGAGACGAATTTTTTTTCCTTCCTGCCGATTCTTCAAATTTTTGTCGATATTTGACTAGATTTTTTGAGTAGATTTTTGTCTTTCCATACAATGAAATCATACTTATAAGCAATTGAGCTTATTAGCATTAAAAAAGTAGTCAATTTTATTTATTTTGTATGAATAATATTTGACCTACTTCGGCTGTCATGATTTTACAATGAAATGATTGAATTTGAAGTAAATTCGTTGAATTTTTTAAACTTGAAGCATTTACACAGTTGTATTCCGTAGCTGTGTTATTAATTCTTTGTAAAATAAGTACTGACAAAAATGTATTTAAATTCAGACCTTTTCAACATTGGAGCAAAATATGAAATTATTTTTATTTGTATAACAGGGTTGTGGACTCGATGCTAAAATATATCGTAGATTTCATATACTTGTATTGTATTATGTATAATAAATCAATCTCTAAACAAAACTACAAACTTATCTACTTATTCACACGTGTCTTCACATTGCCGAGAAAAACGTAGTTACGTAACAAAAGGCAGTGCAATGATTTATCGGAGTTATTATCGATATGTGATCTATCGATTAATCGATTGCAATTAAAAAAAATGTTCCAGATTTTAGAGCTCTGGAAAAGCATTTTTAACCGACTTCAAAACAGGAAGAGGTTTTCTATTGCACTATTTTTTTTTAATTTTACGTGAATACTTTGACATCTGCGAACCGATTTTGACGATTCTTTTTATTTGTTGGAAAGGGTAGTCCCATTCAAATTTGAAGAAAATATTTCACCCCTAAGAACGTTTGCGGACTACATCCGATTCGTATCAGGGGGTCTACTCTCGATCTCCGTCTGACATCCGCCGGAAACAATTACTGCCAAATAAGCACTACTTGACCAAATGAAAAGGTGCGTGACGCGAATGAACCTTCATACTTGATACTTGTCTTTTAATTTTGTCGAATATTACTTATTTGACAGTAATTGTTTCGGACGGATGTCGGACGGAGATCGAGAGTAGACCCCCAGTTCCAAATCCGAAAAATGTTGGTCCGAAATGTGTAACATTTCATCATTATCGTTTTATCTCTAGATGTACAAGCGATATTCGTATGTTCTCGGATACGAATCGGACTAAGTGCAGAAGCGATATTCGAACTGAGTCCGAGTTTTCTAGGTTTGTTTCAATAAAACTTGACACATAGATGTAATTCCAATGAAAATAAAATAATATGATGATCTAAATCTGATCTGATGATGTAAATGGCAGACTGGTAAGAGGAACTTTTGTACAGCGTACTTGTGTTTCGGCTCATATAAATCGTTTCGATGACGACTTCCTTGTACATTTCAGTTATCGTTGAAGAGACTGCGATAATGAACACCGGAAAGCAGATAATACTGCCAAATTATTTAACAGATTTATCGACTCTCCATTTTTCGACATATCATAAAAATCTTTTTCCGTCATACATAACTTCATCGTGTCAAGTTCTGTAAATAAACATGAATAATATCTTAATGTTATTGAAAAAGTGATTTATGGATTTAACTGATCGTATGTTAACAAATGGTAACGTAAATACGTAAAATGAATTATTGTTTAGCCGTATTTAAAAAAATACTTCTACAAGTTTACGTCATTCTAATTTTGTCGACCTGTCATTCAAATCAAGCTAAATTTTACGGAGTTATAATATAAAGTTTATTGAATATGACGATGTTAAATACCGTGATATTCAATTCATTTTGTGAAATTACTCCATTTATTGTGATAATTGTTAATACAAAGATTGAACACAATGGAAATACCCTTCGATCCAGCTGTATTCAAACCTCGCCATACCGTGGCTTACGCTCTCCCAACTGAAGTACGGAACAGTGGAAGTTTTAGTGGCAATATAGTTCCTTGTGAAAGAGTTCGTCCAGAAAAGTACTGCCACCTTACCTATTTCTGCCGCCAAGCAAGTTTTGAAGGTTAAGGGTGCTGGTGAAATGACAGGCACATGGGTCATGTCAACTTATGTCTCAGGCTGACGGGCGCTGTGGCAGTTCCGCTCAGATCTTTGCGAGTAGTGGCACTGCAACTGCTATGCATAGACGTGTTACTGAACACCACACGCACGAGTTGTACGTCCTGTCACTTGATATTATAAAAAAGATCGAACAAACGAATTTCTCTGTGCGTTTGTTGCATATCTTTGTTTTTGATTTTTTTTTGCTACGGTATGGTGAGCTCACTGGTTAGAGTCCAGCTGGAAGAAATTTTTATTTGTGTTTCTATTTTTTTTTATAATAACAACACGAGCAAATCGTGTCTGGTGGTACTAATTTTGGATTTGGATTTCAAATTTAAAGAAACCTGAAAGCTAAATTTTCGAAATGTTGCTCTGAATCCTCAAGCAGGATTACCCATTAAAAATTTGCAAGTAAAAGCAGTTAATTCTAATCGAGAATCAATTAATGTGCTTGATAGATTCAAACCCATTTCCGATCGAAATTGCACATTAAGGTTTTGTGTACCGGAGAGTAATGGTAGAAACGTAAGAATGAAAGTTATTAAGTTACTTATTGTTATTTTATTTACTTTGAAAATACGAGGAATGCGGTTCTATTGCCATTCGTTCTAATGCCACTTCACATTCTTCACGTAATTTATTATTATTATAGGAGTTATGGAGTTATTCATATAAAAATCGGGCAAATAGCTTTGAGATAATCGACATACACACAGTTCTAGTGTGGTCAAGTTATTGCGCGCCTCGACTATTGTCTTATAATTGTATTGTAAATTGTTACAACGCTAAAATATTTAATAAAATATTGGAAAATTCATTTCAAGTTCAGGTTTTCTTCGTTCGTACCTAAATACGCGCATATTTGTTTTTTCAAACAAACCAACGTTTCCGGATCCCATGATCACGGCCATTATACCAGATGAACTGGTATGAAAGACTAAATAGAAAAATTTAAAGTGTCTTACAC
This sequence comes from Hyposmocoma kahamanoa, assembly GCF_003589595.1. NCBI lineage: Eukaryota > Metazoa > Arthropoda > Insecta > Lepidoptera > Cosmopterigidae > Hyposmocoma > Hyposmocoma kahamanoa. The sequence goes on from NW_020654466.1 coordinate 18,465,616, forward strand.
GTGTACTTAATTGTACTGAAAGTTTTTTCCTCTAAGATGATGATGAATGACTTTTGATGTCGGTTCTTTTAGTACTCTGTACTGTTTTATTTAACCATGTCCTATGTAAAATAAAATAATTTAATTTTTTTATTCATTTTAATTCCTTTTTACATAATTTCAACAACTTTGATTTCGCTGCATTTATTTTTATTCCATTCTATTTTTCCTTAGCCAAAACAGCTAAACGTGGTTGCCTCGCCAGTGAGCAAACAACCATAGAGGAATTTTTATCAAAGAAATTGTATTTTTTTTTTGTTGGACGTCGTATTTTGCCAATATTTCGTGGTTATTATTTGCCAGCTACCAGCTAGCGTTTCATAATAGTTATTTTATTTACATAACTGACGATCATATTATACCTTTTTAAAATCTACCGTATAGCAAGATGGTAATGTCGCTCCGTAATGCTACATAATGTTTATATGTAATATAAATTCAGATTGCTTAAATATACTATATAGAATACCTTCGCTTCGATCGACGAAGGAACGGCCAATACACTGTTACACCACCCCGTCTGTCGTATGCTAGCCAAACTGCCCAATTGCCTACTGAGTCATAACACATTTCATTAACACGAGGTAAAAATCCTCAATGACCCATGTCAAAAAGGTAAATTTCTTTGAAGGAATATACCCATACCATTACCTCAGGGTTGTCACTATATTAGATAACATATATTAAACATCATCACATTCGTTGCTCTGACCAAAGTAACTAACTAAAGCAGTATAACGTGCTCAGAACCTTAGAGATGGCGACATTATGAAAACCGGTGTACAAGCCCAGTGGCTTTTTATCACGCAGGTCGTCAAATATTGAAAAAAATATTGTATTCAAATCTCAAATGATAGAACAGCGGATTCTTTTTTCACGATTTCAGAGGGATCCCAACAAAAAGTTGTTCGTGATGAAGGGTAATTCTACCTTATAAAATATCGTGAAAATATTGCCGTCATCAAAGGATGATAGATGATAGGGTAAGGACCCTTATTATTTGAATTCATAATAACACAACTAATATGATTCCGTGACTTGGTATAATATTTAGCACCACCGCATCGAATATATAACCAGAAATAGAGACGAAATAAGGGCTATCCATCTCTGGCAACTTATCATCATCAGGCAAATGGGCCTTACATCACTTTTAAATATCAACTCTCGTTTGCGCTGAACTAGTAAAGCGCCAAAACCTGACTTGTGTGTGACGTCTTCGTACATTCCAAAAAAATTTTCTTTAATTAATTTTTAAAAAACAATTAAATCAAAATTGTCACGTCTCTTTTTCTTGTTTTCATGTAGATGGTTATTTGTTCAATATGTATATATAATAAATGATTTCGCTGTCCATCCAATTCGATGTTTAGAGAAAGAAGTCTTTATTCACGGAAGAGCTAGCCACATCAGCTGTCCGTTGGTAAAAACCGGCGTGAGCGCATCGTTTAAAAATCATTTTCTTAACTGTCAGCAAATCGGTTGGTTTTTACGGCAATTATACTATTCCTATTAATAATAATAATAAAATAATGTCACAGATAACCACACTAATTAATTAGTCTCAAAACTAGTAATAATAATACTAATACCGCCTCTCCCATATAAAAATTCACAATTATTCTTTTAGGCCTTGCGAGAGGCGAGAGTCTAAAATAATTATTATAATAACTCAAAGCCCTGCACCAGGGAAACCCTGTATCGTGGCTGCTATGGACGTATACATAGACAACCACAAATTACACCCAAACTCACGAGATAAATAAATGTATGCCATATAAATATTTCTCCCGGCCCGGGAATAGAACCCGGGTTAACTGCGTCGCAGTCCAGCATGCTAACCGTTCGGCCACGGAGGCAATAAAAGTAGTGTACTATGTATACCAGGGTAAAGGAATAAACAAATCGGAACACCCAGACCAGAACTAATTTAGAAAAACTCATTTATTCATCACCTCATCCAACGCCCATAGTGCAAACCATTGGACCAGCAATGGTGTCAAATTGAATTTGGTGCTATCTTAATTAACCGATTTCAAAAAAGAAGCTTCTAAATTAGACTGTATTTTTTGTGTGTACGTCACGCGATTACTCGTAGCATATGTGCACCGATTTTAATTATTCTTTTTTGTTGGAAATAGGGTACCTCATTATTAATCTCATTTAAATTTGAAGAAAGTATTCCGCCTCTAAAGATGGCAAACTAGGGGATGAATCCGGTTTCTCGCACTTTCCGGTAACCGATTTCAATAAAACGTCGAAAATAGATGTAACCATACCACGAACTTTTGAGTTTGGTTTTTATAAAAAGTTATTTCCTTATTATTATTGACACAAAAACCAAACAACAAAAAGAAAAATTCCTTCGAGCTGACAGGACCCGAACCAGCGTCTGTTGCCACACCGGGCCACCGCTCTTACCAAATGAGCTACAAACCGACTCTTCTTTGTTGTCAATTATTCTATTACTATAATTATGTATTTGTCACTGCCCAGGCCGCTATGCTCATTTATGACGCCCATCATCTACTATACCGGAAAAAAGAACTAACCCACTAGCCAATAGCCATTCATTATTTTGATTAAGCGTGATGGAGATGCCAAAATAATAAAATGCTAGGCTGTTGCAAGCTATCAAAATATCGTTGAAGTTACGTTGTCGTTCGATCGAAGTCCTATCCAAAACGGGTATTCACGTATCACTTGAACGAACGTTGATGTGAGTAGAATCGAAACGTAACGACTAATTAACGACATCTTGGATTGTGAAATTTGACATTTAGTCGTCGAAAGTCTATTGAAAGAACTGTCAAAATTTTAGCAGAATACGTATAACTTGTCGTTTAGAGTTGATTTAAGATCTATTCGTATACCAGAATACGGTTTAACGACATTTGGATCGAACGACTTTAAAATTGGACTCGTTGACGTTCACCGTCACACGTGAATACGAAAAACGTTCAACGATTAAGTCGTTACGATATCGTAACGGTTCGATTACGTGAATTACTCCATTGATATATTGTCCGCTTGGTTTTGGTAGAAAATTGATCGTTAGATCGATCTTTCTTTTCAATGTAAGATAGGCTTAGATTTGTCCACAATCTTACCTGATACTAAATGAAAATTTTAAAGAAAACAATACTTAGATACCAAGAGCCGGCAGTTACCTTGCCCAACGCATTAGCATATCGGTGCCAGCATCTTGGGCACCTTACCGCGGGACCCAATTTTATTCATATAATTTAAAAATCCCAGTTTTACTTCCTAGTATAGCTTTTATTGTACCTTACCCGTATATTATCACAATAATAAACCTACTTGTCAGGTAGTATTAAGATACTACATAAAATTATACAAATTTTAAGCGAGAATATGGTTTTTGTTTTAGTCGTATTGATTCCCGTAACTTCGATGAAAATATTAAAGAAGATTGAATTACAAAATTACAATATAATGACGATATTTTTTAATATTAATTTGAAATAAAAAATGTAAAAATAAATATTCTTCTATTGAAACTTCAACAGAAGAATAATAATCATAATATAATATAATATATAACGAAAATAAAAGAATATACTCTATTTCAAAAAGAGAGTTGTGTAATTTTCAAGCGTTCACTGTACGGCAACACGCTTTTTAGATAAGTTGACTTCTGTACTGTGAACTTTAATGAGAGTTAATCACAGCTGTAGTTACCTAACTGATAACGAAAACTCAAGTTACAATTTAAAAACCGCGGTCATGGTTTTACGGCGATAATCCTTTTTAGCTCTATTTTGGAAAAAAAAAAGAAAACGGTCATTATGATACCAACATTTTTTTGCTTGTCTGTCCGAAAATTTCACCGTTTCTAATTTTAAAAACAACTATAAATTAAAACATATTTAGTCACAAATACGAAAACTCACGAACACTACGAACCTGCGACCACTACGGCCATAACCGCCACGGCTATTGTCACCAGAAATCGCGCCATCACTGTCCGAGTTGCGCGAGAGCACCTGGTTTTAACAACCGCTTTTTATCACTGATATAGAGCAATTATTATGCAGTATCTCGACTTTCCTGCGCAACGACAACAATGCGAGTGAAATAATAGCTACTTATATTAACTATGGGTAACAAACTGACTATTACACCATTGAAACTTACTATATTCTTTTGTATTGAGCTGTATAATTTGTAAGATCGTGAAGTCTTATCTGAAAAATGGATATCATATCTATGGACTCGCTATTGATCACTGCTTGACGGCAGAAATAGGTAAGGTGGCAGTACTTCCCTGGATGAACTCTATAACAAGAAGCTCTAGTTACCTACGTTCTTTTTCTAGTTCAGGATTCGAAACCCTTAGTTTAATTATAATTTGTAAAACTTTGATTTTTTTTGTAACTCGCTTACGAAAAAACAAAATATTATTGCTACTACCTATTTGAGCATTTAAAAAAGTATTTGAATATAAATAACCCTATTATTTAATTTTTATTGAATTGGTTTTCAAATTATTTTCTTTTGTGAAATTACTCCACTAGTTTGTTATAATTGTTAATACAAAGATCAGAAAAAATTCCTTCGATCCGGCCGGATTCGAACCGACGTCTTCATAACATACCGTGGCAGACGTACCAACTAAGCCACGGAACTATTCGGTTTTTCAACGACTTTTTAGCCGTAGTGCCATTTAAATTCATTCCATGGTCACGGCTGAATCCATCGCCATTTAAAACAGTTTCCCACAATCGTTGTCGATTATTCAACTGTATCAAATATGATAACCTATCACAAACTCGATTTTTTTTCCGATATAACGTTTATTCGAATTTTCATTACACCGAAAACAGTATGTTTGATGTTTATCGCAAAGACACGATTAGGTTAGGTTATGTTAAGTTAGGTTTAAAAGAAAAAAACATTTTCCTCTCAAGATTACTTTCGAGGTTAAGAAAATTCGAGGAAACGTTTTTTCTGGAAAATGTTATTTCGGACTACGGACAGGTAACCGTCAAATATACGTGAATTTAGCTGCGAAATAATAAATTCCTGTGTAAAAAATCTGACCTTATAAGTTGGAATTATATGTTTCCCTAATTAGACATTAGTGATGGAATATCTTTTTCAAATTTAAATGGGACTAAGGTAATCCCTTTTCAACAAAGAATCATCAAAATCGTTTCACATCGGAGTAATCGAGTAACGTACACACAAAATACACACGAATTGAGAACCTCCTCTTTCTTATTTCACTTCCAATAAGTATGTGAGCATTACTGCATTCCGGTTTTGAAAGACATGGATGCTGATGAAATTACAAGCACATGGGACTTTTTTTATAATATCAAGCGACCAGACGAATAAGTCATGCGCCTGATGGGAAGGTACACGCCTGTCTATAACAGTGGCAGTGCCACTCAGAGATTTAAATTGCAAAGATTTGAGGGGATCTGCCACTGAGACATACGTTGACAAGTCCCATGTGCCTATAATTTCACCAGCACCTTTACACTTCAAAACCGGAATACAGTAATGCTGACATTACTGCTTGGCGGCAGAAATAGGTAACGTGACAGGACTTTACTGGACGAACTCTTTCACAAGGCGCTCTACTGCTTGCGTCTCAAGATGACGGGCGATGTGCAGTGCCCCTCAGATCTTTGCGGTTTAAATCCCAGAACGGCTCCCCAACTGTTTTGGACAGGGGTGTCGCGTACTATCAGGGACAAGAATTGTTCGTCCCGTTATTTGGTATTATAAAAAAAACTATAACTTAGGACATGGAGATTCTATAAAAAAAGGCATAAAAATTTACAACCATATACGAGGAAACATGTCGTGCTTATCGTAGCTGCATAGAACGTGGCATCTATATTATGTTATTAACGTAAGTAATAAAAAATCAATATAAATATTTAACAGAAGTTGTTCAAAGTCGTCGTATATCCAGGTAACTAATCGTGTTTTCAATATTTTTTTAGTTACAATGTTGTGTACAACTGTATGATGTTTAATCTGTGTCATGCGCAGGATTGTTCTGGCACTTCAATGACTTAACTTTACATTGAAGGTAACTATCATTGCTATCGTATCGATTTCACGCAACACTTTTTGCGCACACCATTGCAGAGAAGCACTTGTATACAGGGTTATTTTTAAAGTACAAACAACCTCGCAGGACTATATTACTAAAGTCATAATACAACAACTTTCGTTCCATGACTTTTTACATGAAATTTTTTATAATTATTAATACAAAGATTGACACTTAGGAAAAATTAATTATATTAATAATAATAAATAATAATAATTATAATAATTAGTTAAGCAAGGGAACAAACCAGCATACCTCACGAATTTTCCTATGTACTTGTCGGAACTTTGTATCTGGTTTTTAATGACTTAGCCGTAGCGCCATCTATGAGAAATCTATGAAAGTATTTCGTCACCCATAACAAATTAGTGGAGTAATTTCACAAAAAATAATTGAATATCGTGAAACATTTTGACATTCAATAAAATTACATAACAAATTTACCATAAACAAACTTTAAAGTTTTTGTTGTACTGTCCAACACTTTTTTTTAGATCAGATTTAGATCTGTATTTGGTACTAAGGTAAGTTCAAACGAGCAAGCATCCTCCTGCGACAACTCCTACCCTCATCTTGTACAGACTTATAACCGTTAAAAAATATCTATTTAAATATATTTGTTTTTGTAGGAAAGTAAAACCTGATTTTAAAAGCATGGAATAGAAGTTGTTGTTTATGATGTTAGTAATGCAATCCTGCGAGATTGTTAGTTACATACTAAACATACATAGATATATTTTTTGCGTACGTAGTAATATAGTCCTGCGTATATAGTATGTAAAAAATTATAAAAATCTTTTTCTTCTGCCCTCTTTGTTCTACCACATTTGTTCATCTGGAACCCTATAAAAAACAATACCATCGCGTCCAGTGCAAACTTGTGTATTCCATAAATGCCAATCTAAAAATTCACGCTCGCGCCGCTGGCATCGTAGTGAGGGAAGGAAGGCAGGACTACTTCCGATACCATTTTAGCGAGAATAGGACAGGCGCAGGAATTACTATAGCGCCCTAAATACAGTCCACTAACAGCCGCGTGACTCGGCCTTACGTCATTCCTTTTGTATAAAGTTTTTCTTTCACGATAGTTATAACCTTCGTAAATGGTAAATTTTAAAATATTATTTATTATACATTCTTTTATTCTTTCAAGATTATAATAATTTATACTTCTTTTCAATCTTCGTAAAGACTCAGATATAAAGATTCACTTACACGTATATTAATTAATCCCATGAAGTGCAATAAAAACAACGTACGATTCTTTAGATTTCCGAAAGGCCGAACCGAAGATAAGAAAATAGATTCGTTACAGAAAATCGCAGAAGCTAAACGTTTTCATTGCACCATTTTGGTTTTGCTCTCTTATTTTAATTTTGCATATCTTTTTCAGATTTTTTTAAAATGTATACTGTTTGTAACTGTCAGTGCGTTATGTACAGTCCTATACTTCTTCTTGCGGCGCCATTTTCTACCTGAGGTCGGGTATCATTAAGGCTATCTGTATTTGAGACACATCTGCACGGAAGAACGATATTTTGCTTAGGTTGGAAGATCCTTAAACCACGAAGTAGGCCTTTTTCCAGGTAGTCATTTTCCCTGGATTCTTCCTTGCATAATTAGTTGGAGAAGCTCGTATTTATCATGACGCATTATATGACCACAGCGCTGTAGCTTGCGTTATTTGACAGTACTCAAGTCTCTAATTTCTTATTCACCATCTGTAATACTCTTTAATTCTACTTTCAAAATTCCTCTGTATACCCACATTTTGAAGACTTCTAAGCGACTACTCATATTTTGAATGAAGGTTCAGGACTCTACTACAGAAACTGAAAGCACGTAGCAACGTGCCAAAGATCTTCAACTTGCATTTATTTTGACATTTGATCTTCACGCTACACTGGCCTATACCAATCGCTATATAATTCATAGCTTAAAAAAAACGACTCTGGATAAAGGTGTGTTAAGGCAATATTACTTCACATTGACCCAAGCGGGGTTCTTTAGATGGCGCATAAAGTTATATGATCTTTTTACGACTTGCAATTTTCACCAAGGGATAAAAGTAAAGATTCAATCAAACTCATCGGTTGACTAGAAGCCTAATGGTTTGACAGACTTTTTTAATTTGAAATTTAACATGAGATTTTACCTTCTGAAAATTACCATCGATCTTGACTACGATTATAACGTTGTTAATAACTTATTACACGTATAGTGTACGGTCAACTCATATAATTGAAAAAACAAATTCAAAAATACTACTTTTCGATGTATCTTTAACAGCTATTTTAAGATAAAATATGGAACCCAGTACCTACATCATGTGAAAAATAAATCCTTGTTTTTTTTTATTTAAAAACTTAGAAGGGAATTTTGTTTTTTCCAAAAGAAAAACTAAATGACAAATAAAAAAACACGTGTTTAAGGCGATCATTGGGTCATGAAATTGTCCGAATGATTAATCGGAATCGAAAGGAAGTACACGGATGGACGAGTCACCATTATATCAGAAAAGTCTGTGGTTAGGCATATTTACGTTCGTATATATGTATCAACGCATCAGCAGCATTGCTTAGTGTATTGCCAAGTTTGACATATTGACAACCTCCCCTATCCTTATGCCTGCCTATTGTGATTTGCTGTACGTATTTTTAAAATAATCTCAGCACAGACTACTAAAGAAACCGATCTCAAAAGTTCGTGGTCTGTCTACATCTATTTGTCAAGTTTCATTGAAGTCGGTTACCAGAAAGTGCGCGAAACCGGATTCTATCCCTAGTTTGCCGCCCTTAGTGATGGAATATTATTATATTAATATACTATATCTTCAAATTTAAATGGGACCAATACTGAAGTACCCTCTTTCCAACAAAAAAGAATCATCAAAATGGGTTCACAAATTCTTTATCGCGTAACTTACATACAAAAAAACAGTCAAATTGAGACTCCTTTTTTAAAAATCGGTTGATTACTTATCTGCAATGTCTTTATTTTGTGTTAAGAATTCTTTAGGGCGCATGTATTCTACATGAATTTCATCGCGTTGACGCCGCGCGTCTTCCGCGTGGAGACCGCGCTGCCGCCGCGCAGCGACCGCGTGCATCTAACTGTCATGGCAGCACTTAAATGACAACAACTTAAATTAGCGTCCCGGGCGCGCGGGCGAGGTTGGGAACCCGAATGAGCCCAAATGCGAGTATCATGTGATCTCGGGACTGGTTGCGTGTTAAAAATAAATAATATTTGAGTCACATCCAGTCCCGGGTTCAGTTGCATCTCTAAAGATGACATTGAATTTGTATCGTCTGAACCCGAATTCATTTTCGATAAATGTCGGTACATTTTGTTGGTTTAAGGGGTGATGTGCTTGTTGTGACGGGTAATGAGCCGCGCGGTTGTATTATTCAGAGGAATTTAAATGTTGTTGCCTTACAAATAGAATTCAGATTCGCCATGAATGTACGTGAAAGCGTGGTAACCGGGACAACTTTCGCGTCGTGTAACTGGGCGCTAATAGTACCTTCACAACTTTATATGTGACGTCCGGGATACACTAGTTTCCATGTATATATATTTCTTTTTAACTCCCGATGCAAAAAGAGGGTAGTTATTAGTAGCTCCCAGACGATTCCAAAACAGTTTTTTTTTAGAGGCTCTTTTCGTCTTTGCTGTAGCTAAATAGAAGCTATTAGCTGCGGTAGAAAAAATATGCTTAAAGAATTTAATACACCCTTCTTGTTCGTACATGTTTACATTTTGTCAGGTGTTTCATCTCGGTTGAATCCTTCTGGATTGTAATTTAAATATAACTATCACATTGAGTCAAAGCAATGAATATCAATATTTGCATTGTTTTATACCTTATGCATCGTCTACACGAGGTATATGAGTGCCTTCTTATTAAAAGATTAGTGTAAGAAATCCTCGTCATCTAATTATGTGGTATTATCTTTTCATTCGAGACATCTGCATTGTGCAAGCGATTAACATGCTATTGTGGCTATGGTGTATGTACCCTGATTTATGACAATTCAACTAAGACGAACAAGTATGAATAGGCTGTCTTAGCAAAGAATGTAAATACTAAGCAGTATTATACTTTAGTAATATTGTCATAATAACTATTCGATACGTAGAGCATTCGTTTAATTATTTATTGGGAGTAGAGCTTCTTGTAAAAGAGTTCGTCTAGGGAAACACTGCCACGTTACCTATTTCTGCCGCCAAGCAGGGCTGATGAAATTACAGATACATCAGAGTTGTCAACTTTCGACTCAGGGTAACAGGCGCAGTGGCAGTGTCTCTCAGATCTTTACGATTTAAAGCTCTGAGCGGCAATTGTCATGGACAGGTGTATCACTTACCAAAAATCTCTTGAACTTCAGAAATTACTACTAAGCGATAAAATCACCAGATGTACTTAAACTCATATTTTAATTCTTAAGTGACGGGACGAAGAAGTCTTGCGTCTGGTGGTAAGTGACACGCCTCTCCATAATATAACTATGTTACGTGACAGTGTCATTCGAACTTTAAATCGTAAATACGTGAGGGGTCACCCGTCACCCGAAGACAGAAAGTTTTTAGTAGCAGTAGAGTTCCTTGTGTAAGAGTTCGGCCAGGGCAGCACTGCCACCTTAACTATTTCTACCGTCAAGCAGTAATGTCAGCGTTACTGTGTTCCGGTTTTGAAGGGTAAGGGTGCTGGTGAAATTACAGGTACATGGGACTTGTCAACTTATGTCTCAGGGTGACAGACGCAGTGGCAGTGCCCCTTAGATCTTTGCGATTTATGGACACGCGTATAGCTTACCATCAGGCGCACGCACTTGATATTATAAAAAAAAAGTTTACAAGTGTGCCTGTACCTATTACCAGCACCCTTCAAAACCGGAATGTACTAATGCTTATATTTCTTGCTTGACGGCAGAAAATGGTATGGTGTAGAACGAACTCTTTCGCAAGGAACTCTGCTGCTACAAAACTGTACTGCTCTATTATTCGAATTAATTTGTAATTATCGAGTTCTTAGGTTTTCGCTATTGTTACACATAAGAAATGAAACTATTTTTCCGGGTTTAAATCGCGTATATTTGTTTTTTTAAAAAAACCGACGTTTCGGGCCCTTTACAGGTCCCATGGTCACGGTTGACTTTCACGTTGACGTTGACGTTCAACCGTGACCATGGGACCTACGCGACTTAAATCCGGAAAAATAGTTTCATTTCCTGATTTGTAATTTTTATTGTAAATTTCATTAATTATTTCATTATATCGTTCTATCGTCGTTGCCAAAAATACTTTGTATTTGAATTTCCGAAAGTGTTTCTCCTATTATAGTGATGGATACAAACCGTCACTTGTACTACACTTCGTTTGCGAGCGCAAATAAATATGTACTCCTTTATATAAAATATGATTATTATGACAACGCCTTTTCTAAGTCGTACGCGTGTCGAAATTTTAATAATTTTGATTTGACTTAAAAACTAGTTGCTAATAGTATCTTATGCAATCGTGGCCTAAGTATTAGTACGAGATTTTAAAACATACTTATCTAGTAATTAAAATCTGCGTAATGTATGATATACATATATGAATAGAGCAGTGGTAGTTTAATGGAAGAGCGGTTACTTCTTAATTCAGATGTGAAGATGTGACCTCCTTACATCGTCATACCTCCTTTTTGTCGCCTTTTCTCTAGTTCCTGGCTACTTGTTTTAAATTTTGAATCGTTCATTAAGTAATTTGTCTCGCCATTCTGATTTTGTTTCGTCCCGTCGCCACTCCCTGCCCAAACGCGGAAGCGAGCACGTCTACTCTTTAAATTTTAACCCGTTTACCAGTTACCAAAAATCTCTTGTGTGATAAACATTTAAAAGATCACAAAATATTAATAAAACCAGAATAAATATTTATAAAACCGGATATACTACCACTATTTCTTTTTCCTTTTGAATTTTGAATTTTGAACTCGCTAAGCAAGATGTGTGGAGGCTGCGGAGGCTGCGCAGGCTACTGCACTCTCCAGGCCACATTACAATCTACAGGACATGCTTAAGCAGTGTGTGACACACCTTTTTAGAGAGGTCCATGGTTCATATCCCTGTGACGACATCTACATATGACTTTAATTTCCAAGTTACGAACATGTGTCAATGTTTAATATCAGTATCTCCCTGTGCGCGGTCGAAGAGCGGAATCCGCGTTGCCGCCACACAGCAACCGCGTGCGTCTAACTGTCATGGCAAAATACGCTCTGTTTGTTTAGCTTTTACGTTTTACTTAAATGATCGTCCCGGGTCATGGGCTAGCCTGATTTTGAATTTGAATTTGAATTTGGACTGCGCGGCTGCCGCGCGTAGGAATTTTAAAATTCAAGAGGAATTTAAATGTTGTTGCCAAGTTTTTGCCTTGCACATAGAATTCAGATTCGTCATTAATGTACATGAAGGCGTGGTAACTGGGCGGTCGCCGCGCGGCGGCCACTCGAAAACTTTCGCCCCGTATAAGTGGGCGCTAATGGTGAAGAAAACCAACGTGATGAAATTTGTATGGCGAAGAAAGTTCACAAATCTTCCAAACCCACAGTGGGAGGTACAATGAGTGGACGATGACTAATATGTATATGCAAAACATATAAGTATTTGACAATCTATATTTATTCAAACCGATAATGAGAGTTGGTTAATCATATCTAATAAATATGTTATCGTCACGTGCGCGGGAGTGTCTTTATCAGTCCGTGTACACGATGTTTGTGTCACGGTTAGTCATTATTTCAAGTTTTAGGTATTTGTTTACTATGATAAAAAAAAAGCAAAGAAGCTTGGCATCCTTTCCAAGTTAAGGCGATACTTCACGCCGGGACCACACCCGTTCTTTTCTACACAACTTTTGATTATAGTGACCTCCTAGTGGTCCTGACCCCAGATCAGTCAGTGCACAGGGTTGTCACAGACCGTTGTCACTGACTTGATCCGGTTCTCAAATGGCTAGTGCCTCTGGTGAGCTGGCCCGGGTGCACGTACAGCACCCTCCCTATTTTCCACATAGGTACCGGAGCTGTAGGCAGGCTCACTTCACGTTGCGCATTGCGTAAGTAACGGTTGGTACCCCTAATCATGAACCCTTTTATAAGTTCCACTGGGCGCGTGTCTTTTCTCAGGCAAGGGTTCTAGTAATGTCAGCATTACTGTGTTCCGGTTAAGGGGCACATGAGACTCATCAACTTATGTTTCAGGGTGACGGGCGCAGTGGTAGTGCCCCTCAGATCTTTACGATTTAAAGCTCTGAGTGGCACTGCAAGTGTTATGGACAGGCGTGTAGCTTACCATCGGGCGCACGACTTGTTCGTCCCGTCACTTGATATTATATACAAGGGTTTTTCTGAAATATTTTTCAGTTATTTTACTAATATTCGAGCGATGGTGGCCTAGTGGGAGAACGGTTGTTTCACAAATAAAGAGGTCTAATGTTTAAATTCCTGTCGCGGCAAGTGCCTATGCCTTTAATTTCTAAGTTACCTACATTTGTAAATATGTTAGCAACACCTACCTCTCGTGACAGAAAATATCGTGATCAAACCTGTACGTGGAAGTCCTTGGAAAATTGACGACTTAGGCGCCTAACGGTTTGTACTATGGACGAAGAGGTCCCGAATTCGATTTCTGGTAGGACCAATTTGGGAAATGATCTCTTCTAAATTGGTTCTGGTCTGGGTGTCCCGAGTAGTGGCCCCAGAGTGAATTTTTCTGGTACTCATGGTACTGGGAATTCTCTAGAGTGTGACCAGGTAGTTTGTGAGATTGTTTGTTAGATTACTATCATTGTTAAAAACATGTGAAATCCCAACACCGCATTGGGTTAGTACGTTAGACAATGGCCTATACTTAGAGGAGACATGTGCCCGGAAATGGGGCGTGTCAATATTGAGGTAAATAAAAAGAAGACTCATTTAATTCGTAATATCAACTATTTTCAATATCAGTTTGATTTGGACTATAGTTAATTGTAAATCTTGTTATAATTAAATAGGTTAACGTTTGTTAAAACGAAATATGAAGTTATATTTAATTTATTATTACTATTTTATCTACATCTTGTTATCGTGAGTCAATACGACACAATGAGCTTTAAATTGATTCCTTCTGTTATTTATGATACACTATACACTATAAACATTAAAACACACACAAACATACTTAAGTAGTGTGTGACACATCTTTTCAAAGAGGTTGACGGTTCAATCCCTGTGGCGACATCTGCCTGACTTTATTTTCCAAGTTTCGTACATGTGTCAATGTTTAATATCAATATCTCCCTGTGCACGGTCGAAGAGCGGAGTCCGCCTTGCGTGCGTTTACACTTTATACACTAGTACTACACTATTGTAATAGTGTACTATTAATATTTATTTTACTAGAACATATAAATGTTCTGTTTATTGCGACAATATGATATAAAGACGAAAACTCAATAGGTCTATAACAAACACATTAAAGAAATTCGTCGACTTTGTAACTCGACCTGTAGCTCTGTCGGTAAATTAAGCTACAAAACTTGGTCGCAGGTTCCTATCCCGTCGAGTCGAAGATTTTTTGTTTGTGTTCGATCTTTGTATTTAATAGGTTATAAGTATAATTAGAGCAGGCTTATAATATCTAAATTTTGATTGTAATAGCAGTAAATTTATTGTAAATAAAAATAAATCGTTTTAGAAAGGCAAGGGTGCTGAGAAATTACAGGCACGTGGGATTTGCCTGTTATGGACAGCCGTGTCGCTTGGAATCATAAAAAAAGATAAGGACGTAAAAGCCAAAACACAACGTTTACAAAACTTTTTTAGTCATATATTTCTTATAACTTTTGTGCGTGAGTATATATACTTTTGATGCATTTTATAGTTTCTATTCCTTTTGAATTTGTATTCACTTTGACGTTATGTTTTTGGATATTCTGTTATTGTCATATAAATCGCCAATACACTTTCCTAAGATCCGGAAGGCTTTTTAATACTTTCGCCTTTCTCTCTCTCTCTCTAAAACCACCAGGCAACTGTCTCGATGGGACGCTCCCACATGCATCGTGGGCTAAAGGTCGCATAATAGCCGTTTATCTTGGACGACAAGGTATCGTATGAATGGCTGATGTCTCTACCTGTGGCGGTGTGCTCCGTCGGCCCTTAAAAAAAGCTTATACTTCTCCCTATTCAATAAAAAAGGGACCATGTGATTTCGCCCTTCTTCCTCTCTCTAAAACCACCAGGCAAGCGTCTCGCCAAGAACTTTATTTACGTAAAAAAAATGATTTATCAAAAGAGCTCGTAAATTTAATTCAGGAACAACAATAACAAGTTTTTTTCTAAATTAGTTTTTTACGCCCTGTCTTCCCCGTGGCAATCAACAAAATGTTACAATAATAAAATGGAAATCATAATTCGCGTTATTTGGCCCTATGTCAAGATCAATGTCGCAATTTTACGTAGCCCATTTAACTTTATAGAACTTAATGGTTAGTTACTAATAATTTTATATGTTCTCTGAGACACGCACAGATGGCTTTCATGCCATTCTGAGGAAGCGGGATGCCTCACTTTGGCGACGTGTGTGTGGGTGCCCCAGCAGCATTCTGAAAGTTTTGGCGGATAGAATTGACTACCCCATCCAGGCCAACTGGATGCAACTTCATGTGGCGCTTTAGTTTAACTTTATTTGATTTTACTTATTTATGTGTGTTAGATCAATTTCAATTTTATATTTAATTTAATTTTCAAATCTCAGAATTAAGATTTATTTTATTTTAGGATTTATTTTTTTTAATTTTTATTTATTTTAAGTTTGAATCAGGCAGTGATTGTTGATCAGGCACTTAAATAGAAAATGTAATTTTATTTTAATTTTCATATTTGAATTGCTTCATACTAACCTTATTGCTAAGTTCTTTACTAACAAACTATGGGTAATTGTTTTTTTCCGAAATAAAGTATTATTATTATAGCTGATGATGAAATAATTACAATGTTTTGTAACATTAACGTACCAGACAAATTCACCCATTACGTGGTCGCAAATTGGAGGATTTTTAAAGTTATGAAGATATTTCGAAAATTTCGTTTTCCATTTTTTTGTGATACTTAGTGATGGGACGAATAAGTCATGCGTCTGTTGGCAAGCGACACGGCTGTACATAACAGTTGCAGTGTCATTCACGACTAGTTCGTCCCGTCACATGTTATTATAAGACAAAATACATACATCCTTTTCCTACGAATCATAGAAGCATTCCCTTTTCTATCGTATGCCCTACATCATGTTGCACATCACACCGCTCTTTATTCACTCGTTTGAATATATCTCGACCTTGTGTTGATTGGCGTATTGTGGTCCACTTTATTGAGAAGAAAAGATACTCTATAGATGCAAGGATGGGGATTAGCAGACTCATCGTTGCCTACTATGGAAGTGAATGTGTTACGATTAATTTATTTAATATCCGTAATTTGCAATCTTCAGGGACAACCTTTAAACCATTTACCATTTATTTACCACACACAGTAATACGAACAGAACATAAATAATATAACAATACTGTGGGAACAACAGTGCGTGGAAGGAACAGGCTCAGTATAATCCTTGTGGCTGTATGCTACGCGGTAACCTGCAGGCCATCATCCAGTGGGCCGTTCGAAATATATGTAAGGATGGTGTCGCTGAGAATCCGAAGGACTGTGTCCTAATTATCGAATCTGGCACAAGACCGAAAGAAATAGCGTACTTTAGTGTCAGAGGCCAAAATAGTTTTTTTCTTTTTTTTTGTAATACTAAGGCGACAAGTTGTGCGCCAGGTGTTAAGCGACCCGCGTGTCATAGCAGTTTTAAATACACTCACGCGTTTTACATTGCAACGATTTGAGGGCCACTACGCCCGTCACCCTGAGTCATAAGTTGACAAGTATCATGGGACTGTATTTTCACCAGCACCATTACCCTTCAAAACTCAGTAATGCTCGCACTACGTAAGGTGGCAGTACCTACTTCCCTGGACGAACTCTTTCACAAGGAGCTCTACTACTGCTAAATCCACTTCGGGTCGCTGAGCCAGGAATTAAGTAAGTAATTTACATTAATATGTAAATATTATTGTACACAAAAAAAAAAGTACTTATCAAAATGGAAGTAAATTAATTTGCTACTGCACGAACCCTGAGAAGATTTAATCGTACAAAATAAATCGTGTTGCATTTTCATTAAAATTTTGAACATTTTAAACATTCTTTTTTATTATTTGAACACAATACAAATAACAATATTTTTATATTGCACATTGTTGTAAAAAAAAAACAATTAGTTATTTGGTTGTTTTATCCGTTTGTACAATTTGCAATGTTGCCGGTACCGGAATAATTATGTAAATTATACTCTAATTTGAAAACTTGTAATTGATAAATACATTTGTCCAAAGAATTTTAATTTGTTGCATTTAAATTCATGATTATAATTTGTGCAATAACAATAACATTAATTACCTGATCTTTAATAAATTACTCCTTCCTGCACAACGTAGCAGTAGAGCTCCTTGTGGAAGAGTTCGTCTAAGGAAGTACTGCCACCTTACCTATTTCTGCCGCCAAGCAGTAGATTATGTCAGCATTACCATGTTCCGGTTTTGAAGGGTAAGGGTGCTGGTGAAATTACAGGATGACGGGCGCAGTGACAGTGTCCCACAGGTCTTTGCGATTTAAAGCTCTAAGTGGCACTGCAAGTGTTATGGACAAGCGTGTAGCTTACCGTCACGCGCACGACTTGTTCGTCCCGTCACTTGATATTACAAAAAAAAAGAATGTAAGGAATTTCCTATACACATAATGGGTACTATAGTAATGAAATTTAACGACCGTTTACAAAAAAGTTTTAAGTCAAAATTCATCAGTAACGCGTAGAACAAGGCCGCAGTTCTGCACATTTTAATAAAATCACTGATCATTGTAATTTCATTCAGACTTCACCCTTACAGCGATATGCTTCGGAATCTTATTGTAAAAACGTATACAGTTCCCCAACGAATCGTTTTCCTCAGTTAAACGAAATTGTGATACCATGAGTTTATACTTAGTTCTAAGGTTAATATTATGAATATCTTCTTCTTTTAAAATTATCATTTCCTACGTTTCAAATTTACACTAAAAATATAATTGAAGACTACGTGTTAGATAAAGATGTATGGAAAGATGACATGGGTCTGGTTTCCACACAAATTTGATTCGAAGTGTATTTCATAGCATTTAAGTTTATATGAAAAGAGCAATCCTTAGGGTTTCTTGCTCGTTCTTTTCAGGGAAGTCAGCACAGTGAAGGAGCAATAGCTTAAAAAATGACGTTTTCAAGTGTAATTTTTTTTACCTATGGAATAAAATGATTCTTTGACTTTGACAAAATTCTAAGAATGTTGGTAATGAAGTCACGATGTATTTTACAAGTAAAGACAGGAATTTTTAAGAAAAGGAAGTTGATAGTACATCTAAATGGCCGATATGTAATTGATTAAAGATTAATATTAATTTTTTAAATGTTTTTCATTCATATTTTGATACGTATGGACTTTTTGGCAAGCCCGATATTTTTACATGTAAATGAAAATTATTTTGTGTTCGCATGTATATAAGTAAGTACCTACACGTAATAAGGTGTCGTCGAAAAAAATTGCCATAAACGTATTTCACATATTAATTGAACCTCGCATATACTGAATATTGGCGCACTGTATTTTGCACCTTACCTATTGCTAAATAAAATTGCTCATACAGTTCTTTACGTACTTTGTCTTCATCAAGTGTAGTATCTTAATGTAGCTACGTATTTATTTATTACTTACCATAGCAATAGGCACAAGCAAAAAGAAAGAGTACACCCGCACGGAACATTGTCAACAATGTGAGTGTATAGTCTGCGGCCGGAGGCGTGGTCGGCACTGAATAGATAATCGTGTCTGGAGACGCTTTATAGTTAATTGGTTAATTTCATTCAGGGTGTTTGGAAAATATTTAGTTTATTCAATGTATGTATAAAGATCTTAAAATATATAATATCGGACCCTTGGTGTAAGAAAGCCACATCTGCAAAATGACTACTTTTCATGAGAAAAATCAGGAAGGAATTAGTCAATAACTTTTTTAAGTTTAAATCATTGACTTACAAATAAATAGACGACGGTTCTATTACAAAAACCACGAAAAAAATGTCCCAAGTCAACCTATTTAAACGTAGTGACATGTCAAGGAATATGAAAAAGCTAAAACGTTGAATTTAAATTGTAATGTCATCGTAGTACTGTCTAATTTTGCTTGCTTCGCTGTCAGTCGAACAAACGAAGACTAGAGCGTGAATGACGCTCTGTATACGATTTTAACGCCCTATAAGTTCGGACACTTTTTAGCGCGGACCCGACGTCCATATAATTGTAAGTCAATGGTTTAAATAGAGTTTTAAGAATTTCACTTATACATAATTTGTTTCGTCTAGTTTCTTTTGTTTACTACATTTAAGATCTAAATTTAAAATTTATGATGCAGGTTGCCATCATGCAACTTTCAATGTGAAGTCTTGGTTTGCACAGTGCATTTTTCATTATTAATTTTTCAATAGCAAAGATCCTCATTTCGTTCACATTCGCCATATGTACAATTTTTGGTCCGCTGTTAGGGCAAGTTATGTTCATTTTGTATTATTTGTTCGTATGCTATAAGATTTTTTTTTAATCTAGCACGAGAAACCGGTTTTGGACGTCTCTAAAGCACTTTCTAGGCAAAAAACTGAATCTGTGGAATTTAATTAGTTTTTGTTTTTCAATTTACCAATAAATACAATAACTTAAGTTTGTCTATAAAAATCTAGGTACCACACTGAATATATGTAATTTAGAATGAAAGGTATCCGAACTCTATTAAAGGAATATTGATTTTATTCAATATCATGATTTTGTACCACCTTGATATTCATTTTTAAATGATCCACTAGTTTGTTATAATTAAATAATACAAATATCGAACACAAAGAAAAATTCCGTCGATCTGACTAAATTTCTATTATAAAAAGTTTTGTACAATGTAAGAAATCAATGACCTAATATACCATGTCGACACCTATCCGCCTAATGGTCAACACAAGACTTATTTCGCAAGTTAAACCAAATACTGTCTTAACTCAAAAATAGTGGAATTGAGAAAACACGATTTGAAAGTACAAAAAATTATAAAATAAATTCTCATTTATAAATGGGTAACTAATTATTATGTATAAACAAAAATTATCCCATTATTCACAATAGGATTCATCAAGTTTTTTTTAAATTCCAAATCATGTTTTCTCAATTCCATAATTTTTTAGTTACGACAGCATTGGTTGTCTGATTTAGTGTCTCGATATTTGCAGAAAAAAAATAACAACCGTGCATCCTGTATACCATCATCACGCTCGACGACCATGTGTACAACCAGTGATGGGGTGTCGTGATAACGTATCAATCTCTTCTTAATTCTACTCGCTTTATCTTGCTACTTTGAGACGCTCACAATGAAAACTTTATTAACGCTAATTAAATAACAAATTATGATTTTAATTGTAATGAAAAAAATGTTTAAGTTTCATTATTACTGGTGTTTTAAAATGACGTATTTTCTCTGTTGTGAGCGGTTAAGTATATTCACCTATAGTTCAAGGAAATAATACACATAGAGTAGATAATACCTCCCTATGAAATTTCAGAGTAACTGTATTGTATTAATTATATCATCATCATCAACCCATTTATACGTCCCACTTCTGGGCACGGGTCTCCTCTCTGACTACTGTTTAGGCCATAGCATAAATTCCGAAAAACTCTAGAGTCGCGATCCCGGATTCGAACGGCCTCTGCTGGAGAGACAGTAGATCAAACCATTATGCTACCACGGCTTTTATAAATTCTATATTTCGATCAATTACTTTACTACGGTATAAAAATGTAAGTATAAGTATAAGTATGTAAATAAGTATTATTTTATTAGTACAAAGACCGAACAAACAAATATTCCTTTGATCCGGCTGGACTCGAACCTACGGCTATTCGTCAAACCGGGACTAGCGCTCTCCGAACAACAGAAGAGTCAGCAGATCTTATGAATTTCTCTATCTATCCGTTGCAGAGCTTCATTTTGGATTTAAACGGTTTTTTGTGCACACATGTGAGAAATCTATGAAAGATTTTTCTTTCTTTCTTGTGGTGTATTTTCACAACTAATATAAAAATGTCATGGTAGTAAAAACATCATGATATTCAGTAAAAGAAATATATTTTCCAGGGAGGTATTATCCACTCTATGTATATAATATATTACTTGAAGTTTCAGTAAATATATTACCTACCTAACCTTTTCCGATCTTTGGTCATGAGAGCTAACAAAAGGATTAAAAATTGGAAGACTTTAGGAACGACGGGCTGTTGTAGATCTTATCTAGATCTAGATTTAAGAAACCCGTTTCAATTTACCCCAGAGAATCAACAAGAATTTTCAATCTGGTTGACACTTCAGCTTTGTTCTGTGTATGTCAGGGGGTCTACTTCCGTTCTCTATCCGACATCCGTCCAAAACAATTTCTGTCAAATAAGTAATATTCGCCTAAAATTAAAAGACAATGCCAAGTATGAAACTTCATTCGTATAATGCATCTTCTAATTTGATCGCGTATTACTTATTTGACGGTAATTGTTTCGGACGCATGTCGGACGAAAAACGAGAGTACAGGGCCATCAAAGAGTCAGGGGAGCCAGCGCAATCAGAACCAGGGGAATTTAATGTCGATTTATCCAATTGTCATCAAGTTTACAGTCAGAATCTCTATCGATTTGTTGTATACAATAGAATACAGTATATTTATAGAGATGTGTATCGAAGTTTCAATTTCTTCATCAAAATTTTAATGGTAAATCAAAACAAGTTCATAATTCATTGATTGCGTTGATCTAAAATTCTAAATTTAAAAATGTACTGTTAATGCTCGTAGTTGCGTAGGCGCCATTTATGTGTCTAAAGAGGATGTCGCTAATTTCGCCTGGATAGTCAGAGCTATTGTGATTGCATTGTATCTGCAGACGTAATGTTCCTACCTAAACACGCACAACATGACTATAGTTAAAGAAAAGTAATTGAAATCGATTCTTTTATTTAAAACATTATAATTATAATATATCAAAAATCATCGTGAAAAAGTCGTAGTAGGCGTAGTAGCGTAGTAGCAAACCATTGTTTGACCTACTGCCTCTCAAGGTGAGGGTCGTGGATTCGAACACGGGTTCGCATCTCTGAGTTTCTCGGAGTTTATAGCGAAAAATAAATTTGAAATGTATCACGAGCTTTAAGGTGAAGGAAACATCGTGATGAAGCCGGCACGTTGAAGAAGGTCCACAACCCTCGAAAAAGGTGTGAAGTGCCCAACCCACATGGGGCCAGCGTGGCGGATTATGGCTAAACAGTAGTCAAAGTGGAAACCCGTGCCCAGAAGTGGGACGTATAAATGGGTTGATGATAATGATAGAATTAATACAATACAGCTTTGAAATTTCAGAGGGAAGTATTATCTACTCTATGTGTGTCCTTGAACTTTAGGTGATTATACTTAACCGTTCACGACAGAGAAAATATTTTATATTACCAAGAGACGGGATGACCAAGTCGTGCGCCTGATGGTAGGTTACCTGCCTGTCCATAACAGTTGCAGTGCTACTCAGAGCTTTAAATCGCAAAGATCTTAGGGGCACTGCGCCTTTCGACCCTGAGACATAATTTGAAAACTCCCGTGTACCTGTAATATAATATATGTAAAAAAAAATATAACTGTCTCCGTGGCCGAACGGTTACCATGCCGGACTGCCTCGCAGAGGTCCCGGGTTCGATTCCCGGACCGGGAGAAATATTTGTATGGCCTACATTTATTTCACTCGTGAGTTTGGGTGTAATTTGTGGTTGTGTACCCATGTGTGTACCCATGGCACCCGCGACACTGGGTTTCCCTACTGCGGGGCTATGTTAAGTGTGTGTGTGTGTGTGTGTGTGTGTGCAAAAAAAAAGTCTCGTGAAAAAAAAATCACCAGCACCTTCCTTCAGAACCGGAACACAGTAACGCTGACATTACTGCTTGGCGGCAGAAATAGGTAAGGTGGCAGTACTTCCCTGGACGAACTCTTTTACAAGGAGCTCTATCGCCAGGGTGGCGGACTATGACCTAAAACCCTTGTATTGAGAACTTCACACGTTTTCCAAGAGTTGCGAACCTTCGTTCGACGTACAGGTTTCATCTCGACGTTCTCCTGCACCGAATAGCTCATGGTAAATTGCAAATTAAATTTCACACATAAATTCCGAGAAACTCAGAATTTATGTGCGAAACTGGATTCGAAAACACGGCCTCTGCTTGAGCCACTAGGATGTATTCATTTCAGCAAGTATGTTTTCTTATTTCTTAAGGACCTCGACAGTCACTTGTTTAATTCTATGCTTCTTATTAAATGTTGTTGTCATTTTAAAAAGGTATTGATTTTGAACAAATGCTTCGGTCAAGTGCATATAACGACCATGGCAACACAATGTACTATTATTATATAACGCTTGTATATTATGTTACATTATTCAATACACAAAACATCTTTTAAATTAATCGATACGAAGTAATAATCGATTAAGAATCGTTTTGTTTGTACGACCTTTTTATTAAATAAAACCTTGCCGGTTATTCAGTACCTAGTTGACATTGACCTGGTAAAGTTTTTGGCTCACGTTTGGGCTGGTTGATAAACACACAGATACGACATTATTGTCGTCTCCTTTATGACGTCATTTATAACTTTCGCCGAGAAAAGTTATTTACATTGTTCGATTTACAAATTTATAAGTCTTTAAGTAAATAGCCGTTACTTAACCAAATCCATTCTACAGGTCATGACAATTCCCAAATAGTATTAGCAGTAGAGCTCCTTATGAAGGAGCTCGTTCAAGGACGTCCTGCCGCCTTACCTATTTTTGTCGCCAAGCAGTAATGTGAGCATTACAGCGTTGTGGTTTGGAAGGGTTCTTGGTGAAATTATAGGTACATGGGACTTTTCAACTTATGTCTCAGGGTAACGGGTACAGTGGCAGTACCCCTAAGATCTTTGCAATTTAAAGCTCTGAGTGGCAAAGCAACTGTTATAGATAATAATAATCAAACGCACACACTCATAGCCCCAGGAAAACCCTGTATCGCGATTGCCATGGGCTGACACATAGACAACCACAAACTACGCCCAAACTCACGAGAGAAATAAATGTAGGCACTTCAAATAGTTCTCCCTCCTGGGAATCGAACTCGGGACTTCTGCGTGGCAGACCAGCATGGTAATCGATATTTTGTAATATTGATTTGAATATCATGATTTTTTAGTACTTTTATTTATTTATTTATTATCTAGTATCAACATATTCATTCGTTTTCTGTGAAATTACTCCAACTAGTTTGTTACTTTTTTTATTATTAATACAAAGATCGAACACAAAGGAAATCCCTTTGATCTGATAAGACTGGAACCTGTGTCTGTTTTGCTATTCTAGGGCAACCACTTTACCAATTGAGCTACCTATCGAGTCAGCTGACCTTAACTAACTTTCTGTGCGTTTGTTACAAATCTTTGCTTTTTTTTTTTACCAACAGTTTAAGAATTAATAGCACCTCATCTCGCGTTCAAATTTTTCCCGTACCTAATCAGTTCTATTGTGAAGGTGGAGCGACAGGGCTTTATTTCAGATTTTTTTCTTTTTCCAAACGAAATTAAAGCCATTTTTAAAAAATGTACGTGTAGTATTTAGTTCAGAATTCAGATGACATTTCAAAAATCAGCGGTTTTCGTGTAGAATTTCGAGGTAAGTTTTTTTTTCTTTCTATAGTGAAAATTTTTTGAAATTGTTATACGAAATCAACCAAAGCCGTTTCAGATTGTATAGACTCAGCAGCAGTAAGCTCCTTATGAAAGAGTTCGTCTAGGGAAGTACTGCCACCTTATTGGGTGGTGAAGGGTAAGGTGAAATTACAAGCATATGAGACTTGTCAACTTACGTATCAGGGTAACGGGCGCAGTAGCACTCAAATATGTGTGATTTAAACCGCTGATCGGCACTGCAACTGTTATGGAAAGGCGTGTCGCTTACCAACAGTCGCACGACTTCTTCGGCCCGTCACTTGGTATCGTAAAAAAAATCAGCGAGAAATACATGAAAGTTTTTTCATAGTACTAATAATTATATCAAAAGTGTTGTAAACGTACAAAACAATCAAAACAAATCCATCTTCAAAATCCACAAGCTAACATTGTTTAATTAGTCATTTGCTCAGTACATAATAATGTGTACAATAAGATTTGATTATATTTACATACGTCACGAAGTGTTGTAAAATTTTTCTACTCCTAGAAAATTAAGTCGTGATTGTTGTCAAAGACGTGTTAGTTTTTAATATAGCCAGTTTATAACGAACTCTTAACCCAAAATCGTTAACAATTCGAATGCATTGGGAAAAACGATCGGCACAATTTGAAATAGCAGTAGAGCACCTTACCTATTTCTGCCGCCAAGCGGTAATGTGAGCATTACTGCGTTCCGGTTTTGAAGGGTAAGAGAGCTGGCGAAATTACAGGTACATAGGACTTGTCAGCATATGTCTCAGGGTGACTGGTCCAGTGGCAGTGATCCTTAGTTCTTTGCGATTTAAAGCTCTGAGTGGCACTGCGACTGTTATTGACAGGCGTGTTGATTACCACCAGGTAAACGAATTGTTTGTACGATGAAATTTTAGGTATTTAAATTTAAATTTCAGTTATAGTACTGCTGAAATCCCTGCGTTCCTGTAGATCGTCATTGGCTGCAGTAGGACGTATATTGATTGATTAATAATGATGTTTTATAAGCTGAGAAAATTTGATTCTAATTCCTTCGTGCTATGGCACAAGACACGCACGACGTACCATTCCTTTCCTGTAAGTCTGGGCACCATGGGCAACAATCGCAAGCATTGTAATGTATGACATCGATATGTTACGAAGAAGAATGGCAAATACATAAAGACGATCACTTTTGTGTTTAGAATAGAATATAATAATTTATTTCGGATCATAAGTATGTGCTTAATACAATAACAACACGATAAAAATATACCTAATTCAAAACAGAGAAAATTACCGCCTAAAAAACCACAGCTACTATAAGTACTATTTGTATCGCACTTAGTCCAAAGAGTGGATACCTAAATGAGGGCACGATCCTAAACAATATAGTTGCACGCAATGATTTTGATAAGAGTGTTGGCAATAACAGCCGGGAGGCTAATAGAGCTGCGTGTACTAATTAAGTTAACCCCTTTAATTTTTATACATAATATACAAAACCTATTGGTCTAATATTTCACCTTTTGATTTGTTTTAGATTCATGTTTCGTAAGTTTTCGTTGAATTTAGTAGCTTGTGTAAGAGTTCGTCCAGGGAAGTACTGCCACCTCACCTATTTCTGCCGTCAAGCAATAATTTGAACCTTACTGTGCTCTGGGAAGGGTTAAGGGTGTTGGTGAAATTACAGGCACATGGGACTTGTCAACTTATGTCTCACGGTGACGGGCGCAGTGGCAGTGCCCTTGTTATCACTGCGATTTAAAGCTCTAAGTGGCACTGCAACTGTTATGGATCGTCGTGTCGCTTACCACCAGGCGCACGTCTTGTTCTTTCTGTCACTTGGAATTGTACAAAAAAAGAGTTATAATCAATTGTATTAAAGTTATCCCTTGTCATGAAAATCACATTTAGGAAAAAGAACATAGATAGATATATAGATAAGCACATCACAGCATTATATATAACAAGAAAAGGAAAGTTTCAATAAATAATGTACAGAAAAGGTTTTGGCTCAGGTTGCGCAAGCAAGTTGCGCGCGGCAACGAACAATCGGCGGCACATCAAGTGCAGCAAGTGCACTACAAATCCGCTACTATTACAGACGAAATAAAGACGGACAGCTGCGCTCAATGCGCCGCCGCCCATACAACAACAACTTACTTAAATTTAAAAAAAAAGCAAACATATTAATCTAGTAGTACAAATACACAGACTATTATATAAGAATATAGAACTTAGAACATTGAAAACTGTCATTACTATAGTAAGTACTTATGGTTAAAAAAAATCAAAAGCATAGTACATGGTTGGCTTTTCGTTGATGTAAACAAGAAACAGACAACTGAGACGAGAAGACATCAAAACATAGTACTAAAAGAGTGACTTAGTTTTTTATTCGACATGCTCATTGTTGTTATATTACTTATTTTTAAATTTGGCTTTGTGAAGTAAATAAAATATTTTTAATCTCTATTTTGAATACTATTACCGGTTGAGAGCGATTCATAAGTAAATTCAGGAGACCGGCCGATGCTATATCTAACATTGCAAATTTTGTTACACGGTCACCAACTCGGCAAAAATGGCAAGCCCCTTTTTGAAAAGACCGTTTACGGAAGTGACATGACAACAATTTTCAAGATCAAATATCGCGGTTCAACGTAAGGTGGCTTTTAATATTTATGTTTTTCATATTTGCATCGTGGTCTAGCAGTGTCAGTAATATGAGTGACAACTTTTCTTTGGCCGACAGCTTAAGGACTTGTTATGTTTATTATTTGCGCAGAAACAAATCTTGGCTTCCAAACAATGCTACTTAAGTAGAACTAAAGTCATTTACAATCAATGTATCTATGACTACTTCTATATTGGTTTTTGAATCAAGGTAATTGTTATACGTTTCCAAGTTTACTCGTAACGCAGCACTGATTTTCTATGACACAGTAATAATAATGAAAAATCTAGAAGAACCTGGAAAGAGAAGTAAGAAGTGCGCAAGATTGGAAGGAAATCACTGCATCAAATCACACAGTGACGTCAAAAGCGATATCGAAGATCAAAAATTTATCTCCAGAAGTGACAACTGGAACAAGGAAACCGACTTAAGAAACGAAACTTGTCAAGTTAAGGAAATGCGGGCTGTAGCGATACTCGAGCAAATACGGAAAACATCTAACGTTCGGTTCGTAGGTATAATTAAGGTGATTGATAGGGCCATGTGCAATATGGAAGGGTTTATCCCGGTTGGAAGACACAGTGTATGTTGGACCTTCGTTAATTGATAAACCGTTCGTCCTTGTCCCTTGATATTCCGGTGCTGTGGACACACACTTAGACAACCACAATTTACCCCCAAACACACGAGAGATATAAATTTAGACCATACAAGTATTTCTCCCAGCCCGAGAATTGGACTCGTGATCTCTGTGTGGCAGATCAGCATGGTAACCGTGACCCCACAGAGGCAGTTCAATCTTCCACTGTATCTCGGTTCGGTACAGGGTTTTCGCTACCGTTTTCCCGGTTTTGTGTTTCAACTTCGAAATGCAGATTTTTTAGTCACTATAAGCCTTAATCGTTACCTCTAGCATGTTTACACACTAAATGTTGTCCAACAAAGTGATTAAATAATGTAACGTCAAGGATGGAGATTGTCCTCAGTTTTCCTTTAATAAAGAATGTTTATTTTATTTACAATTATTTTTATGGTTTACTTCCACATCGTTTTTATGTCAATGCCAATGAGCAATTTGAAATAATTAATAGATAGATAGATAACTCGTTTATTTGCTGAATCACAGTACATTACAAACAAGCTTATGACAAGGGTACAGTGGTAATCATAAACAAAAAACCTAGGTTTGCGGGTACGGTCTGGAGCGTTATGTTGTGTTGAGTGTACGGTGTCAGCAAAAAGGGAGTGACTCAGCATTATGCTGCCGCTTAGTCGAACTACTACGCCGATGATACTGCCAGGTTCTCAGGAGAGCCGGTAAAAAAAGAAGTAACTCAGAATAGAGAATCAACACGGAGTTACAATGTAAGGTATGTAGTATATTAGTAACTGTATAGGTGAATAATAAGTTATTATATAAGTCATTGACTTACAAT
This sequence comes from Hyposmocoma kahamanoa, assembly GCF_003589595.1. NCBI lineage: Eukaryota > Metazoa > Arthropoda > Insecta > Lepidoptera > Cosmopterigidae > Hyposmocoma > Hyposmocoma kahamanoa. The sequence continues at coordinate 18,494,807 of NW_020654466.1, forward strand.
TATATGGACGTCGAGTCCGCGCTAAAAAGTGTCCGAACTTATAGGGCGTTAAAATCGTATACAGAGCGTCATTCACGCTTTAGTCTTCGTTTGTTCGACTGACAGCGAAGCAATCAAAATTAGACAGTACTGCGATGACATTACAATTTCAATTCAACGTTTTAGCTTTTTCATATTCCTTTACATGTCACTACGTTTAAATAGGTTGACTTGGGACATTTTTTTCGTGGTTTTTGTATTAGACCCGTCGTCCATTTATTTGTAAGTCAATGATATAAGTTATAAAATGTAGACATGGTAACTTAACTGGAAAGAAAAGAAAAAGTAAAGTGAAAGTATACATATACATATATGTGTGAGTAATTGCCGATAAGTGGATAGTCAGATACGTGGTAGTACGATTTTCATTGAATAATATGGTGGAAATGTACACGGTCCATTATAATTATTATAAGGGTCGTGATTGTATTGAAAAAATTGTACAAACTTAAAACCTTTAGGTTGCAAATGGCAAATTTTTAGCTCATGTACGTTTGTAATATTGCGTTAGTTTGTGGATTGTGTCTACTCAATGTTCTTAGGTTTTGATTAACCAAGAAATCTACTTTAGTATATGTGGAGTGCGCCCTCAGTCTATCGTCTTAAAATGAACATTAAATTGAAATAACTACATTTTTATGGCACTAGAGTTCCTTTTGAAAGAGTTCGTCTAGGAAAGTACCTTACCTTATCTATGTCTGCCGCTAAGCAGTAACGTGAACACTACTGCGTTCCAGTTTTGAAGGTTTAGCGCCCAGTTACACGAGAAGAAAGTTTTCACGCGGCTGCACAGTGGACTCAAATTGATAATTCTTGGACATAGGAATAACTTATGGAGTATCGAGCTAATTTTATATGATAGATAACATTCCTAACTTTTATTCTTGTGTAATTTCTTGAAAAGTTGATACTTTCGGAGAGAAAAAAATAATTTTTTTTGTATGGAGATATAGATTTTATTTTTTATCTCATAATATACGAAAATGTAATGTGCGTGGGTACTTACAGTATAGTTCCAATCATTTTCTATGTAGAACAAAATAATCCGTCTGCATGTACTGGCGGCTTTGTAAGTAAAGGTGCGGCAAAATTGCTAACTCTTTTAACAAAATACAAGAGCCTCGACTAAAGGAAAATTAATTTTAGTGTAATTTAGAGAGTGTTGTAACAATAACACGAAAGTTAAGTAGAAACTAGTATATTGTGTTAAAAAATAAATAACAAATCTACAATTTTGACACCTTTTTACTCGTAAAGCCGCAAGTACCTGCAGATGGATTATTTTTTCTTGATAGAGAGTGATTGGACTTTGAATTGAGATAAAAAAATAAAATGTGTATTTCTCCATACAAAAAAAATTACGATTTTTTCTCCGAAACTATCAACTTTTCAAGAAATTATACACGAATAAAAGTTGATAGGAATGTTATTACCTAACATAAAAAAAATTTGCTCGATACTCCACAAGTTATTCCTATGTCCAAGAATTATCAATTTGAGCCGCCCAGTTACCACCCCTTCATGTCCATTAAAGGCGAATTTGAATTCTATTTAATACGCAACAACATGTAAATTACTCTCAATAAAATTACCGCGCGGCCGCCGCCACGCGCTCATTTAAATTAAAACGTAAAAGCTAAACAAATAGAGCGTATTTTGCCATGACAGTTAGACGCACGCGGTCGCTGCGCGGTGGCCGCCGCGGACTCCGCTCGGCGACCGCGCGGGGTGAGCGTAATGAAATTCGTGTCTAATTAATGCGCCCTAAGGCACATGGGACTTTTCCAATTACGTCTCAAGGTGACGGGATGACCGGCCCTGCATTGTTATGAACAGGCGTGTCGTTTACCAAGTGCATGACTTGTTTGTTCCGTCATTTGGTATCATAAAAAAATACCGCCCGTTTTTTAAAGAAAACAATTAAAACCACATAATAGGAAATTGAATATAATTTTTATTATAATAATTGACCATTAATTGTTTCTTATGGTGATAAAAAAACAAGGGAAGTACCGACATTTGCGACTTTGCGATTTAAAGCTCTGAGTGACACTGCAACTGTTACGTATAGACGTGTAGCTTACCACCAGGTGCACGACTTATTCGTCCCGTTACGTTATATTAAAAAAAGACCCAAAGTAAATATGGATTTATCGAGTTCTTAGGATGTCGCCAGTGTTACACATAGGAAATGTAACACTTTTTTCTATACAACTATTTTTGAGTCAACCGTGATCATGGGGCCTGTGCAAAGTCGGAAACATTGGTTTGTTGAAAAACCAACTTGTAGTATTGTGAAAATTACCTCAACTGAGTAAAAATATGCTTTATAGAATATAGAATGAAAGTTTTTAATTCTTTTTTTTAACTACCTCTGTGGCCGAACGGTTACCATGCCGGCCGGACTGTCACGCAGAGGTCCCAGGTTCGATTCCCGGGCCGGAAGAAATATTTACATGGCCTATATTTATTTCTCTCGTGAGTTTGGGTGTAATTTGTGGTTGTCTAAGTGTGTGTCCATGGCACCCGCGACACAGGGTTTCCCCTAATGCGGGGTTACGTTGAGTGTGTGCGTTATTGTTATTGATATAATTCAATAAAAATTTAAATGTTGTAGCATTATTCCTTAAAATGATTTTTTTTAATTGGAGTCTCACTGAAACATTGACAATGACTTCAAAACCAAAAACATCCAGTATAAGTTCGCGATCATATCAAAGATTGTGACATATTATATTTTTAACTTAAATGCAAAAAAACAGTTTAGTTTTTCAGGCGTTGCAATAAGTCAGTGATTACGGACGCACCTTCACACATAATATGCCAGAAAATTAATCATTAATTAATGAATTAATCATTAAACATCATTTCAGTTTTACCATTCCGGATATTATCGGAGCAAACCTGAACAAAATATTGCATACATTCGTTTAAATCGGAAATCAAATACTTAGCTAACAAGATGGTCAGAATAGCTAAAGTTTAGAGGTCATTTATTTAGGAAATGAAACCATTTTACCGGATTTAAATCACATATATTTATTTTTTTCAAACAAACCGAAGTTTCGGGCCCTTTACAGGACCCATGGTCACGGTTGACTGAGGTGCAAATATTAATGCAAACCACCCTGTAGGGTGGTTACCATTAATATTAGACATAACTGGCTGAATACTGCACCACTTCAGTCAACCATGACCATGACCCTGCAAATGGCCCGAAACGTCGGTTTGTTTGAAAAAACAAATATACGAGATTTGCATCCGGAAAAATAGTTTCATTTCCTATGTGTAACAATCGCGAAAACCTAAGAACTCGATAGGTCATTTATTTGTCTAAATACAGATTGTAAAGTAACAAAATAGGGATAGTTTCTACTGAAACTGTCTTACCAAACATGGTATTAGTAACTTACTCTTATAGTTGTACTTATATTCACACTCGCACGTACATTTACATATCCAATACATTATTTTAGCAAGCCTTTAAGCGAGCTTCCCACTGAACTTTGCAATTGGATACATCACGGAAATTGTTCATTGGGATTGCATGATTTAATTCCACCTTCCCCTTTCCATCATCGAGGGACTAGATGTAGACTGGAGTTCCACGCCTGTTCACGTGCACGCGACGTAAACAGACAACCTGACCGGACATTTGCTAAGTGATGACAATAGACTACTCAGCAGTGCAATGACCGTTCTGAACTAGGCTGCTGAGTAGAGTAGTTAACTTTATGTATACATTTAAAAATAATATTGTTTATAGTCACACACACCTAAATACCGTTTTGTATAAATAGCTTAAGTTTTGTAAATAAAACCCTCTTTGAATTCAGACATCAACGCTGTCTTATTGACAACGGAGCACTCCTGACTACAGCATCCTCTCACTGCGGCCAAGACACCTTTAGCCGTTAGCTTATCTGATCAGTCTTGTGAGTCTGTGAGACTGGCAGTGAGAAAACCATTTCCTAAAGCACCCTTATCCTTCCCCCTTTCCGTCTGTTGCCTTAGGTCGCACGGTGACAGGCTTCCCCTACTATTTATATAAGTATATATTCCGTAGCGTATGGTTAGGGCTAGGCTGTTAGGTAGGCAACTAGGGTTGTTAGTGATAGTACAGCTTTCCCTGACCACTCATGTATAGCCAGCTAGCTACAGCTAGGTAGTTGACTGTACAACGCCTATGTTGTGGATATGCTAAAGATTCGCAAAAAGCCTTCCGCTTCCATATTTATATGGCGAACGGCTAAGGAGTGGAGTTCCCTGCCTGCAAACTTGTTCCCCGAACGCTGTAACTTGAGCTTTTTTAGGGCGAAAGTAAATAGGTAGGCATTATTTAAGTAAGTATGTCACATAGTCGCTTTCCATCAGGTGAGATGGCGGTCAAATGCGCCACTTATTTTCTTATATATATATAAAACTAATTACACTTCATTATGTTAATTATTATTTTAATTAATAACTTTACTCATAGTCGTCATATTTTTGCTTACAAATAATTTACTCCTTTTCATTGGTTCTGATTGAAAACCAGCGCCTTTTGTATTTAATCCGTGTTTGTGTCTAATAAGCGTATTAGTGAATAACGTGTTTATCTATCAATATATTTACAAACAACAAAGGCATGTTGTCTGTTTAACGAAGAAGTAAATTACATACTTTGTAATATAGTATTTCATAAAAATAATAATTGATTATTAAATTCCGTAAGAAAAACTAAAAAAACATAAAATTTCCTAATAGCAAAATAGTCACAAACATTTTATGACAAGATAAAAACATTTTATGACAAGATAATGTCTTCATTGCATTATTTTAAACATACTGTTCCTAAAAGATAATGCGAGTAAATGAAAAATAACATTATTTTCTTTTATTTATCAACACAGCTTTATCTTAATAGAGCGGAGACGAGCATTCATTAAGAATTCAGTTGAGTTGTACAATGTAAAGACGGCTTCGTTTACTTTTGTTTGCAGTTCCGAAAGAAAGTCAAGGCTGATTCGACCCTCTTCGTCGCGGATTACTAAGTGCCTCAGGTTGTGCACCAGGCGTATAGACATGTGGTTTAATATTTATTAGATGTGTAGATAGAGATTTTTAAAATGAGTAATTCGTTACTTTTCTTTGGCGGTAGAGCTTTGTGGAAGTGTTCGCCTAGGGCAATACTGTCTCCTTACCTATTTCTGCTGCCAAACGTAATATCAGCATCACTGCGCTCCAGTTTTGAAGGGTACCTACTTGTGAAATTATAGACACATGTGACTTGTCAACTTATGTCTCAGAGTGACGAGCGCAGTGGCAGTGCCCCCCAGATCTTTATCATTTCGATTTAAAGCACTGAGTAGCACTGCAACTGTTACTGACAGGCTGTCGCTTATCACTAGACGCTCGACTTGTTCGTACCATATAGAAACACGTCACTTGATACCATATAAAAAAATGAAACGGTTTCAAGGGTCATGGATTTCAAAATCTGTAAAATTTGTTTTGTTAGCTTGCAATTATCTGCAAAAGTCTTCCAGTGCTCTCTATCTACATTACGATCCTTAAATGGTTTTTAAAATATTGTCCTAATAGGGCGCATTTATTAAAGTTTTTGAGAATGTAATTTCATAATTATGCATTTTAACCGACGAACTATGTCTACCACAGACCACTGCTGTGATGTCTACCGACTGTCATTGAGTTTTACTAGTTATATTATCCAAAATAGAATCAAGCAGATCGTTTGCGCGCTACGTCTAATGTTCCGAATCCATGAAATGACGGTCCGAAATGTTACAGGGATCATTTTATCTCTAGATGTACAAGCGACATTTGTATTTTTTCGGATTCGAACCGGACTTATTGCACAAGCGAAAGCCGAAGCGTATCCGAGTTTTCTAGATTTGTATAGCCTCGGATTAGGAACGTATACGAAAAGCGCTTTGATTGTACGAACCGCAAGAGACGACTGTCTTCTTAACAATTCACCTGATTCTTTAAAATTCACATAATAAATATTTATTTATATTTATATTAGCCTACGAAAAATACAAAGTAAAAAGATAAAATAATGAAATAGAAAAGTAAAAAAGCTACAACGAATAGAAAATGTTTCCTTCTTCCCATCGTGTCGACGTCATAATGCTTGCCAAGATGAAAAGATTTGCCAATCGCCATACGGTACTCAACGAATGTCGCCCATGCTGCGCCAGACGTACGAGAAAGGAATGATACGTCGATCGGGGAAGGCTCATTTCGTGCACCCCTATATACTCAAACACGTTTTAGCAATTCACCATGAAGTGTGACCACAACCTATTTGAAAATCCTCGTCATAAGCGTCAAAGTTGGTTCTGGGCCGAGTATATTTTCAATGAAGTGTCCATCTCCATACTTATCTTGTTCAAGTCGTGGGGGCACAACTCAGGCGCGTGAAGCGTGTGGCCGCAACACGTAATGCGATTGGTCGACACACGTGTAACGCACGACTAGCTCTGACGTCAGCGAACTTGTTTTGAAATGTTTACTTTGTTAACTAATCATTTTAAACATAATTAGAATTACAAGAAAATGTGCAGAATAGAATCTTTTAATCTCGATTTCTCAGGAAATGAAACTTTTTTCCGATCTAAAGACGTATATTATCGATATCTCCAATGAACACTATGCCAACTTAATTTTTGGACCTGTTCTGTTTTTATTTTGTGTTCTGTTTCTTTTATCTTTTTTCTTAAAATTTGTAGTGTTTTAATTTTCTTTTTTTGTACAAAGTTCAGGGAGCATAATATTAGTAAAAAAATATGTTTTTTTACAAAAATAACAGAAAGTGACCAAAATTTAAAGTTGACGTTAGTGTCCATTGGAGGTATCGATTTGTTTTTCAAACGAAGCTTCGTTGTCGGAGTCTTTATAGGCTCCATTGAAGAAAAATATATAACGCGATCTTTTAATTTCTTTGCATCCATTTATAGCGTAATTATAGTTTAACCGGTAACCTTTTTACGTGGAATTCCTATTATTTCCTAATTTAGCACAGTTTGTCTTTAATACTTTTTTACGGGAAGTAAAAAAATATGTAAATGTCTAAAAGTTTTTAGCAAAAGCGTCGCCTTTTAATTAAGGATTCAGAGGGTTCGGATTAATTAAAAAATAACGTCGTTCATGCCGTGTAGAGTTAAGAACGCGTCAAGTTTGTTATATAAGATTTAAATTGAAGTCTATGTGCTTGCGATAAGAATGGTTTAAAGTCCAAACTACCAAGTCTGATGACTCGTGCCTATCACACATAAGCTGAAATTCATGTTCCACTTGAACTCTGTGTGGAATGTTCAAAGGTTTTCCTATTATTTTTTTATGATGAGCTCGGTTAGTGCCAATACAAATTGCCACCCACCAATTGCCAAACACATTCTTTTTTTTATGAGACCGGAGACGGGACGAACAAGTCGCCCACTTGGTGCTAAGTGACACGCTTGTTCTTATGGACAGTTGCAGTATCGCTCAGTACTTTAATCACAAAAATCTGAGGGTTACTGTCACTGTGCCCGTCACAGTGAGACATAAGTTGACAAGTCCCATGGGCTTGTAATTTTACCAGCACCCTTCATAACCGGAACACAGTAATGCTCACATTACTGCTTAACGGCAGAAATAGGTAAGGTGCAAGTACTTCCCTGGACCATTTCTTTCACAAGGAGCTCTACTGCTACTAAACTAACTAGTTCTTTGAAAGTTTAACCGAGACTCAATAGCAAAGAACACTAATTGATGATACAGTAAAAATGTTCTAGAGCCCAAACCAGTCGTTTGTTACCACGCTGGTGACAGAAAATAGTCTGCGAGTATAAAGACCGGCTTCATGTAACTTTCTTCTGAAAATTTGATCGCTTGTTAGAACGTGAGTGAGTGGCAACTCTTGGCGGTACAGCAATATAATCTTGATATTTCGATGGAGCGTTGAGTATCACCACGGTGTTCAGGTTTCTTACAATTTCTTTTGAAATGGAGGAGGTTCTCAATACGATTGTATCTTTTTTATGTGTATGTTACACGATTAGGTACTCCGACATTTTGAAAATTGATTTTAATGATTTTTTTGTGTTGAAAAGGGACTACCTCAGTAGTATACCATTCAAATTTGAAAAAGACATTCCACCTTTAAGAGTGGCAAATTCAGGGATGAATCCAATTTATTGAATTTCACTTTCTTTTTGTGAGTGTTCTTTTTATCTTTGGATTAGGAATCGATCCATTATCAGGGTTGTGGGCGTGATGCACGAGTGTAAGCAAATTTTTGTGACGAAATTAATTAAAACATAATTAACTTTATTTCAATTGTGTAACGTACAAACTTGATAATAAACAGTAGCTGTGGGATTTCTGGGTACTACGCGAGCATACTCCGGAAGACGGGCGAGCAGTTTTTTGGCTCGTGTGTAACTGCCTCTGTCTGATTACGTGAAGTTTTGGCGCCTCACTTATCTGGTTATAAATTCAAAATGTACCCACGCACGGCTGATGTTCGTCGTGGACGAGGAGGTGGTTTAGCTTTCTATATCCGAGACGGTGTTACTGCCAGAACCATAAATCACCCGTATTCCTCGGTTGAACAACGATGGTTGCGCGTAAATGTGAACGGTCTGAGATTGGCGGTTGGAACAGCGTATCGGCCGCAGTGGCAGAGTGTAGATGAGTTTCTAGATGCTCTTACAGATACCATCACCGGGCTAACCAATGTAGACAAAATTATACTGTTAGGTGATTTTAATATAGACCAATTAAACGCAGGTAGTGCAAAATATTGTAAATTTTATTCATTTCTGCATTCTACTGGTCTGCGCCAAATAGTCAATGAACCCACACATTTTACTGCCACTAGTGCTACGGTGATAGACTTAGTATGTACGGATGCTGCGGTAAAGGAACTAGAAGTATGTAACGTTTCACATCTAAATGGACATTCTATGGTAAACGTCACATTCAATATTAAAAAGAATAGGTACACTCCGAGACTCGTTACCTTCCGACCTATCAAGGATATACCTCTGGAGGTTTTTAATAGGGAGTTAGCAGTCTGCGATTGGAATCATATTTACTGCCTACAGACTGTGGATGAGACGGTTGAACATTTTAATTATATCATTTTAGAATTATTGAATCGGTTCGCACCACCGAAAACCGTTTATCTTAAGAGGAATGCCGTACCGTGGATTACAAGTAACGTTAAATTTATGATAGGCCTAAAGGATGACGCTCTCAAGCGGTATCGTTCGTCTGGTAGAGAATCTCATAAGTCGTTTTATAAAGCTTTAGATAAACAAGTCCGAGAAGCCATGCTTACTGAAAAGCGTATTTATTTTAACAAAACTATAAACGCTAATTGTAAAAACTCGGCAGCACTATGGAAAAACCTCAAATAAATCGTTTTAGGCGACTCTGCAACGTACAGGTGCTTGCCTCCAACTTTTAACGACCCCGATGAAGTACTCAGTCATTTTCTCAATGTGCCCTGTACTGACAGTGTTTCAATTTCTTACATGACTTACTTTGAGTTCCATAGGTTTAGCGAAATAACATTTACACTAAGGACCGTGAATGAAGTGGAGGTTGGAAAAGCCATTCTCTCGATTGAATCAAATGCCCTCGGTGTTGATGGAATCAGTATGGATATGGTGTTACTAACTTTACCTCACAGCTTACCTTACATCACTCATTTAATTAACAAATCTATCTTCACGGGAACTTTTCCACTTGCCTGGAAAAGTGCTCTAATAACTCCGCTTCCAAAAACATCGTCTCCTACAAACGTTACTGACCTTAGACCTACTAGTCTTTTATGTTTTATGTCCAAAATACTGGAGCGTCTGATATACTGGCAGTTAGTCAATTTCCTGGAAAATAATAAAATCCTCCCACCATCTCAGTCAGGTTTTCGTAAAGGCGTGAGTACGACAACTGCCCTGTTAGATGTTGTAGACAATATACTGTCTGCACAGGATGCTGGAGAGGCTACTTTGTTGACTTTATTGGATTTCTCGCGGGCGTTTGATTCAATTAGTATTCCACTTCTTCTGTCGAAACTCTCTTTTTATGGATTTCATCCGAAAACAGTGGCTTGGTTCGACAGCTACCTAAGTAACAGGTCACAACGTGTCCAAATCCAATTGCCAGATGGGTCTCGTGTTTTATCTCAGGAGAGAGCAGTCCATAGAGGAGTTCCCCAGGGCTCAATTCTAGGTCCAATTTTATTTATTTTGTATACAGCTGACATAACAAACAAGATCAAACATTGCAAATACCACCTATATGCGGATGATGTCCAACTGTACATTAATGTTGATACACGAAATGTAACCGCTTCATTAGACAAATTACATTCCGACCTAGATAGTATAGCTCACTGGTCTGCTCGTAACTCCTTAATTCTAAATTCAAATAAATCCAAATTCATGGTATTGGGCTCAAAGGTGCAAATAGAAAAGACCCTTTCTCGAATATCCCGGGTGACCGTTCTTGGGTCGGAGATAGAGAATGTCAATAGGGTCCGGAACCTCGGAATTCTTATGGACAATCGCCTTCGTTTTGAGGACCATATCCTCAATACAGCTAAAAACTGTCTGTTTCGCATTAAGGTATTGAATAAGATTAGGAGGTTTTTGAATGAAGAAGTTCGACATTGTAGTTAGTCATTGGTGCTCTCTAAATTTAACTATGGTGATGTCGTTATGGGTTCATGTTTATTGTCTACCTCTAAACGAATTATTCAGCGCGTACAGAACGCTTGCGTCAGGTTTTGTTATAACGTTCCTCCCCGTACACATATTACGCCGATACTTAATAAAAAACTTTTATTAAATATGCAATCGAGAAGGACTTTTCATCTTGCGAGTTTGATACACGAAATCGTCAAGTTCAAGCATCCTAGTTACTTGTACAATAAGTTGCATTGGGCTGCATACACATACAATTCGAGGCGGATAAATAGTTTTATACTTGTCACATCCTTTCATAAAACTAGAGCTTTTGAGGGAAGTTTCCGCTACCAGGCTAGTAAATGCTGGAATAATCTTCCACCCCCACTCAAACATCCAATGTCAAAGAAAATTTTTAAAAGACATCTTAAAGTTATATTGTTGGACACCCAAAAACAGCCCTGATAGTGGAAGGTACTCACTTGCGCTGTACTTTTAAGTTATGCTTCTTTTGCACTAGACACACAATATCACACCTAATACTGTGAAAATTCTCAATAAAGGTTAGCTATCTTTGTAATTTCTTACTGCACTTATTTATTCTAATATATATTATAATCTATGTTAGTAGTGACATAATTCATTTAATCTCATTTATTTACTTGTGTAGAATTTAATTTTGGGACCCGGTCGACGCATGAATGCGTAAGGATACGACGGAAGAACAGCGCCAGTCTCCTGACTGGCATTAAGCTGAGTCGTGGCCTTTTCATGGTTGCATACAACACATTGTATATATAAGCTTATTATTTAATTTTAGGTTTTCACATTTTCCTCCTGTATTTTATTTTGCTTGTTTTTGTAATTGTGTTTCTATTTTTGGTTATTGTGTTGTATGTACCGATGAATAAATGTTTTTCTATTCTATTCTATTCTATTCTATTCTATTGATTAGTATTTGTTCCGAATTCGAGACTAAACAAATCTAAAAAACTCGGACCCACTTCGGATGTCGTTTATGCACTAAGTCCTATTCGAATCCGAGGAAATACGAATATCGCTTGTACACTTACAGACAAAATGATCCATGTGACATTTCGGACTGTCATTTCTCGGATTCAGAACGAATACGAATGGCATGCAGTGGACTGCATTCGAGAGAGAGAAATATTTGTATGGCCTAAATTTACTTATCTCGTGAGTTTGGGTGTTACATATTTTGTACGTTACATATTTGACACAAAGTTCGTTATGTTATGGTTATAAAAATTCGCTTCTTTTGCAATGTGAATGGAACCTTAGCTAATTATATCGTATCTGGGAGTTTCCAAAAGTCATATAAATGTAAAAACACGCTTTACAATTCTGCTAAATGTACAATAATAACAATTCATTTAATTTATGACATAGCAAGTTAATTGACATAACCATCATGCAGCACTAAAGAAAGCACTATAATACTTAACGGTAGTCAAACACAAATCAGCAGCACGAGTTACCTTGGTGATTCTGATATCACAATCTTCATTGAGATTATCAACTTAAACAAGCCATTGTTCAAAGACTTGAGTTTATCGTTCAGTAAGTAGGTACGTGATTATGAGATTAGAATAGATTCTTCGTTGTATCCGCTGCGTGAAGCGTCTGTTGGATTACATTACATTGGTTGTGTCGATAAATCAAGGCGTTCGGTACTTCGGTACGGTATTTATACCCACACACGGACCTGCAGCTGACGACCTGAATCTTATCCTGATCCTGATCCTTATAGGATATAGGGTTCGATCTCCAGCTCCGTCGAGCCTCTCCGAATAATGCAATGAAGGAAATATCGTGAGGAATCGGGGCCATCAGAGCAGAAAAAAGACTTCATTGACACGTGGCCTCATCAAACCGCATTGCGGCTTGATTGACAATGGCCTAACTCCCTCACGTTTCCCGTTTGACCCTAAGACGTTTGAGGTTTCACAAACTAACCCTTCAAACTGTATACCTAACTTACCATTTTGCTCTACGTCCTTTGGTAAGTCAAGCGGTGGCAAGCTACCCGGTGTGAATAGTGAGTCGTCTTACGATGGCAAAGCGAAGCAGTCTGCCGAAAATGTAAGGCTGCTAAAAGATTGACTGCATGTTTGCAGTTAATGCATGAAGTCCTAATCAACTTCATGCATCAGAGACCACGACTGCGTGAAGTCATCACGAGTTAGACTACGACTCTTAGCAGCCTAAGCGTAGAGTCGACCGCGTCGCTGTCGGCAGGCGAAGTAGTCTGCCGAAGGTCGGCAGAGGACCCGATGTAAATGCGCCATTAGGCTACCATGGTTTCCACCACGTTGGCAAACATTATAATGTATCACATCAATATGATAAGAACAAGACCTTAACACACAATAAGCTAAAGAAACAATATGTTATTTTATTCAGATTAGCCATGCATACCACGCGATTGTTCTAACATTGTGTTTATTTAAAGATATCTATGTTAAACTGTTGACAATAAAGTCACATTTCAAAGACAACTATTGTTTACACTCCTGACAGCTTAATTGTCTTAATGCAAATAAACTTTTATATAGTTATAATGGTTGGTTACAAAAATATAGATATATTTATATTGCGCTAAAAGATAGAGATCTTTTAGTGCAATATAATACTAAATATATAAATATAAATACTAATTTCAACAGATGTACAAGATTGGCCTCTCCGGGCTAGTATCGGAGATGCCAAGTGGCATGGGTTCCCGCCTTGTCGTGGTAGGGAGGCTCTAGTAGCCGTGGTCGATTTCATCCCACGGTGCCCAGGGAGACTCAGGGGTTATGTGGGGACTCTCCCTCCAGACTGGAGGGCCCTACCCCACTAAAACCCCCCCGGGTTTCCCTCTCGCCGGTTGAGTCGGCGCCGTGGGATCAGTGAACATTCACCACGACGCCGCCCGGCCGCCCTAGCTTACGCCAGGGCTCCCGCGTCAACGGAGGGACGAGTCGGTTGTCCTCCGACCCGACCCCCAGACGAGTGAGGCCGTGCAAGGCTCCGGAGTCCCTATCCAGAGCCCGCTGGTCTCACTAGGGGATCAGGCGAGCAGCGAACTGCCTTCGCCTTCTCTCCGTACGTCTGCGCCGAAGCGGGTGCGCGTCCGCCGCGTCCTCGCGCACCCGCTCCGCGGCCTCCTTTTGCGACATAACCTCTGCGCAAAAGGAGGCCACCGCCTCCCAGGACTCCTCGCTATCGAGCATGGCGGCAACCACGCTCGGCAGCGAGAGGTCCTGCCCTACAGTCCCCGTCAGAGTGCGGCGCTGCTCATCCCACCGGCTACACACCTCTAGGGTGTGCTGCGCGGTGTCATCCGCAGCGCCGCACTCGTGGCACGACGGGGACGGTTCCCTCCTCGTCACCTTGTGCAGGTAGTGACCGAAGCAACCGTACCCGGTCAGCACCTGCACAAGGTGGTACGACAGTGGCTCGTGGGACCGGTTTACCCACTCTACGAGGACAGGGCGGTAGAGCACCACCCCGTCCTCCAGGTAGTGCTCTACCAGACGGTTGAGGTACCTGGGGATATTATGGTACCTCAGCGCCTCCCTGATAACGGCGAAGGGGAGAGTGCCGAAGGCGTTGGCTACGTCCAACGACACAGCCACCACGCCTTCCCCCTCGCCATTACCCTCCTCCACGATGTGTCGCAGCGACTCCAGGGCGTCCAGGGTGGAGAGTCTAGTCCTGAACCCGTACTGCCGCTGCGACACATCGGGTGATGCGGCGGAGCCTACCAACAGATCCGCCGTGGGAGCTGGGGGAGCATCCTCTAAACTTCACAGTTGAGGGGATGTTGTCCTGGTCGCATAGCCCCTGGAAGCGGACTCGGGGGAGTTCGCTGCCCAGCATGGAGGAGCCCGAGATGGAAGGCTCGTCCGGTGTTGGGCGAGCCTTACATTTGGAGTAGGGGAACCGTTGTGTCTCCCTTCTTGGAGAGGGGCTGCGCTGGGCGCGGCCAGCTGCTGGTGGACGCGCGGACGAGCGATATAGTACCCGTGCCTCCACCTGCAGCGGAGAGGAGAAACACCCCGGGAGTTTGGTGCGGTCGGGTTGCTCCCCTTCAGGGTTCAGCCCAGTCCCACATAACCCCTGCTCTGCCCCCGCAGGGCCGGGGTATCTGTAAGCAGATTCCCTTGGGTAATTAAAAAAAAAGGGCCCTCAACTAGACCGCTACTAAGACGCGCTAGCTGCGCGCAGGACGAACGCCCCGGTTACACACTACCGGGGCAGATGAACGTGTTCGTCCCTACAGCTAACCACAAATCCCGGCGAGTTCATACCCAAGTCCGGGTCCGCCAGAGACGCCCGTGAAGACTTATAACTGGCAGAGGGCTTGGCCCGGACGCCCGCCGTACGTACCCTGGTCTTACCATCGCATCCGTAGTTTCTCCGGAAAACCCTATCTCTCGGATTGGTAGATTGTTGAGTTGCGTGCATACTACTTTTAACTAATCTCTCAACCAGGCTACGAACAGAAATAGTGAATTTGTTTTAGTATACCAAAACTAACAACATTTCATACAGTTGTAATTTTAGGTAAAAATTGCAATATATTAAGTAGATAGAAAATGAAATTATAAAGCTAAAAATATATCTCAACTACTTGATGCATACAACAGAATATTTTTCCACAGATATTTACACGAAAGAATCGACAGATCGAATCGGTTAATATGTATCTCGCGTCAATACGTGTATAAATTGTATTACAATGACCTTGTATGCTGGTCGAATTCTTCTGTTTTGAGTTTTGCGTGACGTTTTTGGATTATAGTTCAAATTTCGTTTCGTAGCTGTGATTTTATGCTTTGCGTTATTAACATAATAATTGAATCCTTTTCGTTATTTTATTATTATATGCATATTATTTGTTCTTAAACTATAGTCTCTAAATCGATTCTCTCTTCCTAAATTATTATAAACTATCTCAATAAGATATTTAAATCGACTTTTTTCATTCGATTGTACATCACTACATCTCCAGAAACTTCAAATCTCAAACATCATCGTATTCATGATATGTGAAATGAACTATAGTTCAATGATAGAAATAAATGGAGAAAAGTTAGGCCTTGCTAATAAAGCTGTCTTTTTGGAGTGATCAGTGAACTTCAATTCTTTCCACTTGGTTCCCACATAATATCTTCCTTGGCCAGCAGATTAAGCTCCGCTGCATACGCAGTCCGTAGAGTACGTGAGCTTACCGATGTTGGTACTGCTAGATTAGTTTACTTTAGTTACTTGTCTAATATAATGTCCTACGGTATTCTCATATGGGGTAAAGCGGGAGATATACAAACCATATTTGTTTTACAAAAACAAGCGATTCGTTCTGTGACAGTTTAGATTCTCGGGTTTCTCTCAGAGAAAAGTTTAAGGAGACTGGTATCATGACTGTGGCATCGCAGTACATTTACTCAAATAATATTTTAATATTGCACGGTAGTAAAAATATACATAATTTCACAAAGAAAGAAGATATCCATAATATTATCCTTAGATCCAAGTCGAAAATCATGGTACAACTATTTTATTGAACTAAGGTAAACGATTGTTTTATGGGGAATTGTATACGTTTTTACAATAAGTAATAATAATAATTTTTACATAACGATTATTATTTCCCAAGTTTTAAACGTACATTAAAAGTATTTTAATTGAAAAGTCATTACGAAATCGAAGACTGCGTGTTAGACAAAGATGTATGGAAAGACGACTTGAATTCCATACAAATATGATTCATAGTGTATATAGTTCAATAGAATTTAAGTTTGTTTCAAAAAGAATATTCCCTACTGTTTCTTGCTCGTTCTTTTCAGGGAAGTCAGCGCAGTGAACGAGCAGTAGCTTAAAAATAGATTTTCAAGTGTAAAAATTTTACCTATGGAATAAATGATTATTTGACTTTGATACCAACCCTAAAAATTTACCCGTCACGTCTTCCGCCTTTCCACGAGACATCATCAGGAGTTGTTGATTGTTCGATACTCGGTCGTACAAAATATATTATTCATCTGAAGTTTGTAAAAATAACCCTTTTAACTATGACTCAATTAATAACTTGCACTGCGTAATCTATCACATGTATAACAAGGGAGATTACCAACGTGATATTATACACACTAGCAATTAAGCATGTCTAGAGTTTTTAATCCTTGTTGGTCTCAATTATTATAATTACATATGTTCTTATCCACCTATTTATCTAAATATGCCATTTCTAAAGGTGATAATGACTGTTTCTTATCGTAGCTGTGTACAGTCAACAGCACATCAAGCTACACATTGACGTATCTTATTCCGTTGAATTGGAGGCAATTTTCGAACAAAAATGTGTAGTTCGATTGCCAGACATTGAAAAGGTAACTATACTCATAGACATTTGGAGAACCTTCAGGGCGCGTTTATTCGACACGAATTTCATTGCCGCGATGACCGCGTGCATATAACTATCATCGCAAAATAAGCTCTACTTATTTCGTTTTTACGTTTTAATTTAAATGAGCATCTCGGGGGCGCTGGCGAGGCTGGCTTGTCTTTAGTACACGCGGTTGTATTATTCCAAGGAACTTACATGTTGTTGCCTAGTAAATAGAATTTTTACCACTTTAGATTCACCATTGATGTACGTGAAAGCGTGATAACTGGGCGGTCGCCACGTGGCGGCGCAAATACTATCGCGTCGTGTAACTGGGCGCTTAAAAAGGTTGAATACCAGAACCTTATTTGAAAAAAGAATGACTTCAATCGTCTTCTGATTTCGATTAAACGTTATGTGCCTCTACCATGAGATTACAGGGACAGTTATCGCTAACGCCCGCTTAAAATGTTCGTACCTATACAAAATGTTGTCTTCTTGTGACCGATAAGGGCGCTGTACAATTGCCATATAAATTTGTGAAGCACTGGTATATGTGTATGTGGCCAGTGGTTTATACGAACGTCGTTGTTAAGATAATTGAAACTGTTTATGTTTTTTCGGATTTAAATCGCGTATATTTATTTTTTCGAACAAACCAATGATTTTTATAGGTCCCCTAGTCACGGCTGACTGTTAGCCGCCAACAAATTGACTACAGTAACTTTTAATTCATTTTGCGCATTTGCGTACTGCGATTTGTATTCGTTCCAAATCCGAGACTATACAAATCTAGAAATCGGATCCACTTCGGATGTCGCTTGTGCACTAAGTCCTATTCGAATCCGAAAAAATACGCATTTCGCGTGTACACTTACAGACAAAATGATCCATGTGGCATTTTGGACCGTCATTTCTCGGATTCGAAACCGATACGAAACGGACGTAGTGCACAAACACTCTAATTGTGACCGTAAAAGTGGCGCGTGCCTGTCACGACTGTGGCATTGCAATACTATCGTGTGAAACCAAAACACTGCAAGTCCTTGTAATTTCATTACCACAAGAATCTATCGGCTGTTATCAAAGCAAAACAAATTAACTAGTTTTTTGATACAAATAATACATAGATATCGTTGAGAAATAGCTTGTTTTGCTAAGTATAATTGCAATGGCTGGATGGATATATTTAATGTGTTACGTACAAAGTAGATTGAGTAACCCGAAAAATTAAAAAATCTTTCTAAAATGCTGTTGTTGATATTACAGTGTAGCGGTTTGACAGTGTAGAACTACATGAATAAAGAAACGGGTGGAACTGCGCTTCTAAATATAGTATGACAAATAACCGCGCCATAGTTGCACCACTGTGCCATAGTTGCGCTTCTGTATGCGTCTAATTTGAAGGCACGATAAAGCTCAAAATGTGGTCTTGTATGAAAAAACGAAAATTCGCAATTCATTTCCATATATTTTCAAAAAAGAGCTGTAAAATGAAACATTCCACCTATTCACATATCAATTTTATTAAAATCTTTTTGTTTCATACGAAGCTTGTATATTCATCTAGTTACATCGATCTAACTTGCAATACATTCAATAACTTAGGTAACTTTTATACACGTAAATTATATTTTTAATATATAAGTACTGCCTACCTAATTGGTAGGTACATATTTTATCGATTCCTTCTTCGATACGTCTACAAACACATTTAGGGTTGCCTGTTACGATAGTAACGGTTATATAAATTAAAACTATTAAAGGCAACATTTTGTTTCGCCTTTTATAAAATTACGTCTCCTTTAAAAGGCTTGTTTATATTTCATGCTTGAAAAAAAGGAGCTACTCTAGCCTAAGTATGATTTTAAAATTAAAATAAATTAACATTAGATAGTATAGGCTGGCAACCCCGTTGTGTAAATCTTACTGACAGCATAGTGTTGGGAAACTGTCTTTTTAATATTTTACCATTTTTAAGTCAAGCCTTACCAAGTATCAATCCAATAAATGATTTTTAATTTCGCTGATTACGACGCAAATAATTGCAATCAATTTATTTAAATATACATCAACGTAAAGGCGAATTGCGAAAGTTGGTGTCGACAATACATGTGACAGAATGTAGTAGAAAAGTATCTGCACACTACTCCATCGATAAAAACGTTTATCACATTATGTACCGATAGTGTCATTGAGCAACACTTTTAATTTCGCCTGTAACAATTCCCCTGATTGCGTGAAAAAATGGACACCTATTATAAGTTTGGTTTGTTCACATTACTGCCATTCTCTAGCTAAAAAGCGGCTAAGTGACAAAATATTTTTTTGAGATATTATAAAAAAAACCATAATCCTGTTATCAGAAAGTTGAAATTATTTAATGATATTTCAGTTATGCATCGTTAGAGTAAGTTCCGACAAGTCGAACACGTTACCTAATACTAACTGATTTTAAAAGAGAATTTTGTGCTCAATTTTATACTTTTTGTTCAATTAATAAATTAACATTAAATAAACATAGGAAATGAAACTATTTTTACGGATTTAAATCGCGTATTTAATCGTTGAGTCAACCGTGACCATGGGACCTGTAAAGGGCCCGAAACGTCGGTTTGTTTGAAAAAACAAATATACGCGATTTAAATCCGGAAAAATAGTTTCATTTCCTACGTGTAACAATCGCGAAAACCTAAGAGCACGATATTAAAAAAACATTCAAAATTTTTTATTTGGTTATATTAATAGGCAACATTTGTAAAATATATGTAAGATGTCGTGTTGAATATGTGTTACGCTTTATGGCAACACTTCTACTATAAAATCTGTTCCATACGATTGCGCTTAGCTGTATTTCAAATATACAAAAATTTAAATTTCTGGCCGGCGTTATATTGAATACTATTTAAAAGGGTTCTTTGACCATTTGTCACTAAGCCGCTTTTAGTTAGTGAACGGCAGATGAAACGTCCTTCCGATGGTGATCGTTCCGTCATTTGTTTTTCGCGCCATGTCCAAGATAGGGCACGTACTTTTTGAAAACTGTTTTAGCTCATTTAAAAATTAAATAATTTTGAAGCGCCATCTATTGGCACTTAATCTATCTACATTCTTGCCGACTTGTTGCAATATATTGTTAAAATAATGTCGTTCAAAACGTAACATCAACTTCCGATAATTCACCCGTACCTTGATAAGTAGCTTATTATAAGTGGATTTTTAAAATAGCTGTGTCTTTGACAAAAATATTTAACTCGTGATAAAATCTTTTAGTATAATTTATAATTTAGTTATAATGATGTGTAAATACTTCTTTTATCAATTAATAAATATAATGTCATTAAATAAAACTATAATTTTATTCAATTATTGCTTGTGATATGCGAAGAGTCCCATATTGATTTTTTTATATCTCTGAATTGAACTAATATGTTATACATAGGTTTAAATATTTTACCATTTTATTGTCTTCATTTCATGGTAAAGAAACCAATATCTTGCTAAAAATAACAATTACTTAAGTATATCAATTTATTATTATATCTCTTCAATGGTATGTAAAAACAAAACTAATTTTTAATTTAACTCGATGGATAAATTTATTTGTTAACCCGAAAGGAAGCCCAGTCAATTTTAAATCATTGGTGCATTTAGTATTTTTTTACCGTTATTTTCAAATCTGTTAAAAACTTAAATAACCAAACATAGCAGTAGTCGGTATTACCGTAAACTAGTGCATAAGTTGGCCAAAGCATTATTTTAAATAGTGAAGACAAAATTAAGTGATAAAAATGACGAATAGAAAAATTGCATTTATTAAAAATTACTTAACTTATTAGTTAAAAGCTTTCGCTTGTATTTACGTAATATAATCTCAGTGCAGACTACTAAAAAAACCGACCTCAAAAGTACGTGGAATTACATGTATTTGTCAAATTTTATTGAAATCGGTTACCGGAAAGTGTGCAAACCCGGATTCATCCCCTAGTTCGCCACTATACGGAACTTGACACAGGAGATAATAAAAATCGGTTCTCACTACTCAAAGTATATTGAGAGAGAAAAACGCCTTGAATTGGAGAATAGCAAAACCAACCATTAAAATAATTGCTCCTTATAATAAAATTTAGGCGCTATTTATAAAAATTAATCTTCATGCGTGAACAGCCACCACAGGTGGATGATTTTCTTCAAAAGTAAATGGGACCACTATGGAGGTACCCTCTATCCAACAAAAAAAGAATCATCAAAATCGGTTCACAAATACTGGAGTTATCGCGTAACATACATACAAAAAAAACATACAGTCGAATTGAGAACGTACTCCTTTTTTTGAAGTCGGTTAAAAGTAACAAGTAAAATTTTACAGCATTTGTAATGCACCGGCTCAAAATAATAAGTTTAGCAATTTTTCATTTTAAAATGTACCCTTATCGAGGCTTTAGGGTGACTGGTTAGAAGAAACATTTATTTTAATATTCTAAATCATTCACTACAGACATTCAAATATTAAGAGATGTTTGTCAAGGATAGGTGCTGTTTTATAACGTTTTCCACCCTTTAATCAGTCACCTTGTATAAATTTGGTAAAATTCCTTCGCTTTATTTAATAAAATTACCTTAGTTTAAGATCCTCGCTAGGCTATAAAATATTTTTTCGATTCCACGTAACATTAATGAACTCTGTTAGCATTTGGCTCATTTGTTTTTTTCAGTCAACCTTCGCCCATTGGAAGACTAACGAAAATTTTTTTGACATTTCCACCACATGCATAGTTTTCTAAATCTACACAAGTCCACACAACGTGTATACGTACAGGATGCCAGGTATTTTAAAAACGATTACTTTTTATTTAGAAAAAAATTCCACACAACCGATTTTGTTAATGACTATTTTCATTTAATGGTAGTTGTGTTATACGAGGAACGATTTCACAATTCATAGAGAAGAGTCTCTTTAGTAAAATAGTTTATTATGCTACTACTAGATGGCGCTAATTTAATTTCCTTTGTGAAATCGGCCCTTGATGTTTTCGTCTCTATATTATATCTAATTTGGGTTAGAAGAATCTTCTCTTAAAATTTATATTATGTACTGGTATTAAACCTCTATAGTTATTATCTATTACAATAATTTACTGAACTGTTGACAATATTTTCTTTCAAATGATTTCAATCTACATACAGAGAAGGATTAAAAAATGGATGCAGTGAACCCTGCTTGCCGTAAGTCTCTAGAAAGGCAAATTAAAGATTAGGCGTTAAAAATTTAGTGATTATAATGGAGTTTTTACAGATGAGCTTTGGAACAATCCTTAAGTAAGTAGTAAGTAGCTGTTTACTTTTGTGCACTGCTGTAAAAAACTCGCACTAAATACATTAAGTACGTATACACTGCCACCAAGCGCATTCTATAAATAACGGTTAAAAACTGCGTTAACGCGTTACAACACTAACGTTAACACTTAGAACAGTTTTGCCGGCGCTATATAAGAGTTTCTTTCCCTCCGAACTTGTATATCTCCTCATGAGCACAATTATTTTGGACACTAGTGTTTTGTGTGGGGGGAGGATCGCGCGGGGGACGCTCTCTCTTCTTCGGCTGTTGCTCTGCATACTAGTTTTTCGAAGTCAGTATTGTTACAAACTCTGAAACCAAAAAGAAAAGTAGTCAGATTAATAAATGTTATTGCAAATGCAGTTGTACATTTAGATATAATTGAAGAATTGGGACCAACAAGGGCATTCGGCACCCAACGCCCGTTTTGATGTTATTGCATCAAAATATCGCACTGTTAATACAATAGTGTATTAACTCAAAAAGTGGACTTTCTTAGAATCGTTGAAAAACGAATTGCTCACTTCCCGCGAAATATCATTAAAATTAATGTATGTTATAGTTTATTATAGACACTTAACCAATTTCTCAAATGTATTTAAAAATAAAATGGAACAAATAATTTAGTATTTTTGTATAAGGATTATTTTGGCCAGAACTAGCTCACATAAAGTGTGTCTCATTTTGAGTTAATTGGATATCTTTTGATTATTTCTTACAATATTCTAACGACTGTTTTTTTATGTAAAGATAATCAAATTTGACGTTCAGTAACGATAAAGTATTAAATTTCACAATTTTTTTGAGTTACACCACAATTGTAACAGCAGTGCAATATGTAAAGCACTATTTATAATCTTGTGACAAAAACTAATTTCGATGGCGTAAGATTCATTCATTTAGAAGTGGCCTATACCCAGCAATAGGTGTAAACGGGTAAGATGAGCTCCGCCCTTATTGCATAGATTAATGTACGTTTGAATTTCGGACACGACCCTCAGTTTGTAAAAACCTTTTAAGAGTTATTTCATCCTCAACCTGGAGTATTTAGGAGGCCAGGAGACCTGCTGAGATTATTCTGACTGATTCATTTCAATCCAGCGTATTTAATGAATAATTAAAAATAGGTGCGTTTAAAATATTTTCAATGTAACTTTTAAATAAGACTGATTCACATAAGAATCTAAAGTTATTATTTATTTCCATAAAAACCAATAATAAAACAAATGACCCATTAATTGGTTTGGTGCAACAAGAGCGGATAACACAAGGAATTTTTTTTTGTTTTCAAATGTTTCTAATTGTTTTATAATAATAATAACACATGAACCTTTTAACTAAATCATAGGACAAATAAATAATAAGAGTCTTACGCTTTATTTTAAATTTTCTTGAATCTCATTTTTACGTGTTACATCCAATGCTCCAATTGTAAATTTTTGTTTTCGTCCAGGGAAGTACTGCGACCATATTTCTATTTCTACCGCCAAGAAGTAATGTGAGTATGACTGCGTTCCGGTTTTAAAGATTTGGCGAAATTATAAGTACCTATATGGAACTTGTCAACTTATGTATCACACATCTTTGCGATCTAAATAATTTAAATAAAAAGTTGTATTGGAACGACGGGGCTGATCGCAATGTACGATCGATACGGTATCCTACTTTACAGATATCACCAACTCCTAGACTAACGGTTTATCGCGGTAGTTTCAAATTTGCTGCATCTAAGTGTTGGAATGATTTGCCTCCTCCAATAAGGAATTTGAAGTCTTCTTACACTTTCAAAAGGAAATGCAGGCTTTGGTTACTTTCAAAGCAAAGTTCTGCTAGTAATTGGATGTAGTGTCGTCCAGCGGATTTATGCATATTTTTATTTTTGTTCTTTATTTATTTATCTATTTATATATATATTATAATTTTTCACTATTTATTGTTATTATGTGTGCAGTTCATCCTTATCTATACTTTATCTATACTTCATGTATTTTGAAATGAAATATTTTATGTGGGTTTGGTACCATTATGACAATGTAATCATAGCTTTAAGTTTAAATTGTATACTTTAGTCATTTTACTGGAGCTTGTCGAGACACGTCAGAATTATTATATTATTAATATTACAGAATTAAATGTAGCGTTTCACCAAAAAGGTAAAGTCTGAAAAACAGCTCAAGCTGAGACTTTTGCCTTTTTATCTACATGTGTAACTTCAGATTATGTTATTTAAGGCTAAATTATTATTTAATGTAGATAAATAAAGCTCTTATTATTATTATTATTATTATTATTATTATTATTAAAGCTCTGAGCGACAATGCAACTGTTATGGCCAGGCGTGTTGTTTACCACCCGGCGCACAACTTGTTCGTTCCATCACATGGTACTATAAAAAGAAAAATGCTAAATTGAAACGGCTGAACAAGGCATTCATATTTTTACACTGGCGTCACAGTCATTTATGAATTGTTATGTATGTTAAGAAGAATAGTATTTTTTTAGGAAGTGATAGACAATAACGTTAATACGAGAAATAAAAATACACTAGCTGTTTTAGCCTCGTCTTCTTAGGGTAAATAAAATTATATATGGGTGCTTTATTTGTGGTGAAGTTTCGCTTACTCCGCTCATCGCTGTATGCTTAGTTCATAAATTTTTCATTGAAAAATAAACTGACTTCAAAAGTTTGCTTAACGGTACAACATTTTGTATTTTCTTTTCTGTTTGTCATGGTGGCGGTGATTTGTTGATTACATGTATTGTGTCAAGTGAAAAGTCGACTGTTATTTGTGGAAAATAATTAGTAGTTTGTAATAGCCGAAACGAACCCGGAACAGCGTCAGGCACCACCTCGAGTATATACCCTTTCAAACAAAAAAATAATTTTCAAAATCGGTGCACAAATAATGGAGAAATTGGTGAATACACGGACATGCCTACAAAATTTGAGGATTTCCTTCGATTTTCATGGGATTTCCTCATCAGATTCTGACTTGGCGACAATGGGACCACCACGAGAATGCACCCTTTTAAACAAAAAAATAATTTTCAAAATCAGTCCACAATTGACGGAGATATCTGAAAACATACATAAACATACTATACATACAGCCGAACGTATACCTCCTCCATTTTTTTTCAAGTCGGTTAATTACTTAGTAGTAAGTACTGCGTTATTGTTTAAAGGCACTGAAAATTGTCGGTAGACGACGATTTTATTTATTAATAATAATAATAATAATCATTTATTTAAGATCATTGATCCACTTCGTTAGTAACAATCAAAAACTTAGGACTATGTTAGTAAATTATACTTAATAAAATAATTAAAATAGAAACGCTTAAAAATAAATAATAGAAATTAACAATAGGTATGCATAATTAGAATTCATGTCACCAGCCCTTCTTGGTGACATGAATTCTGGTCCAATGGCACAATATCGGACACGCTACATCCTCCGATATGGTGTTCAGAAGGCTGTTACCGCTGCCACGCATCCTGCTCATGGTCGACGAAATGCGTTTCCGTACAACTGCGTCAAAACCGTCTGTACGCGCCTTTGCAAACATGCCGGACGCACTACAGAACGGGGGCAGCCGCAACAGCATTCTGAAGGTGTTATTATACTGGACCTTCAGGGCATTGAAGGATTTCTGCGTATAATTAACCCACAGGCCGCAGGTGTACAATGTCTGGCAGTAGGCCTTAAAAAGAGTTAATTTGACCTCATTCATACACCGTGCAAACCTGCGATCCAACATATTGCACCTTACCGTCAATGCCCTGCGCTCCCTATCCAGCTCTAAGTTATCTGTGAGCGCATCAGTCACCCAGTGACCCAGGTATTTAAACTGCTTCACTTGCTTGAGAGGAGCACCATCTAGTGTAATAGGTGGAACAGTGTTATACGTTTTCATGCCCGCCTTGAAACTAGCAGCTCACTTTTCTTAACATTATACCTGAGTCCAAGGGCCACCGCATTTTGTCCGCATTGCTCACAGATTTTCAACAACCTCCTCAAGGCACCGACTGAGGGGACTATTACATCAAAGAATTCGTTATTAAGTTTCGTTAGAAATCCATTAGAAATGGTTGTGATCCTCATAATAATTGTAGCTGTAAAAAACTCACCATCGTAGTTGACCATGCCATCACCATCAAGGTCAGCCTCACGGATCATATCGTCGACCTCTTCCTCGCTGAGCCTCTCTCCAAGGTTAGTCATCACATGGCGCAGCTCCACCGATGATATCAGCCCATCATTGTTCTTGTCGAATACCCTGGAATACAGATATAATGCGCTTTAAATTTCGCTGATAGGATTGAATATGAAGATACCTGACGGTAATGCTGGTAGACTTTTATGGTCAACGTTCCCTGTAAATTGCTGAGCCAAGGAAATAGTGCTATATCATGAACTAATAACAATTATACTAACTTCTATGATCAGTTTTAGTTTAGTTTGTGGCCCAAAATTAAGCCACATTCTTATTACTGTTGCTTAAGTTTTAAGCGACTCAGAATGATATTCCTTTCTTTGTTTCAAGATTAGTCGGTATATAAGTATGTTGACGTTATACCTGAAAGCCTCTCTAAGCTCGTCTTCTCCATCAGCCCCGCGCATCTTCTTGGACATCATTTGGAGAAACTCATTGAACTCGATGGTGCCATTGCCGTCTTGATCCACTTCTTTCACCATATCTCGGAGCTCCGTCTCTGTAATAACCCAATATTATATTAATTAAGTACTTGTATTTTATATTTCCAATACAACGACTTCAATGAGTCTTTTCGTATACCGTCCATTCCTCGCAAAAAAGTATTTCGACGACCTCAGTGGCCAAACGGTTCACATTGTGGGCGCTGGACGCAATTCCCGACAGAACCAATTTGTGAAATTATCTTTTCCAAATTGGTTCTGGTTTAGGCGTTCTGGAAAATGCCCCACGGTAAATTCCGTTGCTCTGGTAGTCATAGTATAGGGAATCCCCTAGTTAGAGACCAAGCAATATAATTATCATTAATCAACATTATTACGTGTAATGTGTGCAACTTTCGTACTGCTGTAGGCTTTCCTCGCAGGGTACGTGAGAGTTGTTACTATACGTGGGGCCCACTATAAGTTTCCAGAATGAATAAGAAAAAAATACTATAAGTGGCCAGAAATGAATTTCTTATTTCTCAAAATATTCTCCGTTAGCGTTAATGCACGTTTCATACGAATGAACCAATTTAGAAAAATCTCTGAAACATATTTTTTATTCTCTTCGACAGCCTCTTCAGGTGATGAAAATCGTTGACCGCGTAACTGGTTCTTAATTTTTGGAAATAAATAAAAGTCAAAAGGTGCCAGGTCGGGACTGTACGCAGGATGGTTCATAAGATCAACGTTGTTCACCTTGAAAAATTCATTTGTGCGTCTGGCCTTGTGAGAGCTGGCATTATCGTGGTGCAAGATGATAAGGCGTTTACGGTTATTTTTACGGAGTTTGTCAATAACTTCACCAAATGGTAACAAATGGTCGTGTACCAATCACTATTCACGGTACAACGATTCTCCAAAGCAGCAGTAGCCACGTGTCCAGTTTTATTAAAAAAAGAAGCAATCATCCGCTTAGAGTCACGCGCGCCACTTTGGTTGGTTTCGGCTCATCTCGAAAGACCCATACGCTCGATTGCTACTTTGTTTTGGGATCGTAACTATAAATCCCTGTTTCGTCACCTGTTACTATGTCCCACGCCAAATTTGATGCCCCTTCGTTGAATCTGGTAAGCATGGCATTGTACATTTTTTGAGCCTCAGTCAAATTGTGTGGGACCGAGAGCACAGCTTTTTCACACCCTCATGTTTGTATAGTATTGATTGTATTTGACTCATGCCTAAAGATGCCCGAATCGCATGGTATGTCACATGCCTGTCTGTTTTGATCATACGGCGCACAGAATCGATGTTTTTGTTGTTCACAGCAGTGGACGGGTGACCATCACGAAATTCGTCATTGAGATTCACACGACTGCGTTTGAATTCTGCAAACCAGCTATAAATAGTCGTCTTGCATGGTGCATTATCGCCAAAAGCAGTTTGAAGCCGAGGGAAGCTCCGCTGAGCTGTTAAATTACACTTAAAGCCGTAGAAAATCATACTACGAAAATTTTCACGAGTTAAATCCATGGTGATGTAGACAACCAATTTCTAAAATGACCCCACAATCTAAAAACAAGTGACAGTCAGATGAAACAAACTGTATTCTGCAGCCAAAGAGCTCTATTTTCAAACGTTGTAATTACTTTTGAAATATTGTTTATGTAAGTGGCCAGTTCCGAAAACTTATAGTGCGCCCTATGTAATATATGTGGTCTAAAGCACACTTGCACTAAGTGCATAATTTCTATATTTTTTGTTTCTATATTTTTGCACAATCACCTTAAATGATTTTAGTACTAGAATGTTACGAGCACAAACATAATAAACAAATAAATAAATAAATAATAAATAACGCACACACTCAACATAGCCCCGCACTAGGGAAACCTGTGTCGCGGGTGCCATGGACACAGACATAGACAACCACGAATTACACCCAAACTCACGAGAGATATAAATGTAGGCCATATAAATATTTCTCCCGACCCGGGCATCGAACCTGGGACCTCTGCATGGCAGTCCGGCATGGTAACCGTTCGGCCACGAAGGCAGTTCATAATTGCGTACTATTGGATAATTTTAACTACCTAAAGTATTAAGCGCTACACAATATGTCTACTCAAATGTGCCAAGTGCATGGCTTTCGTTTTAATTCATCGATAAGCAAGCTTGGTGTCAGAGCCATTAAGTTATAAAGTAAATTAATACCTAATAGTTACACTATTTTATAAATGCTATAAATCAGTCATACATAGCAAGTTGTTTCTGGAATTCGAAGTCAAACTTTCAAATTGCTCTACTGTAAAATTTCCAAAACTGTAGTTAGTACAAGTGTATGCTAGGCCATCGATATCGTATGACTAAACCTATATATCTCGAGGTTAATGACAGAATAGTAAGATGGTTGGATCGTGATTGCTTGGCTTAAACTCCGTGAAATGGAAATTCCTTATGCTAGGATTGAGGTCAGGTACGTAAAATTAACCAACAAAATCCAATGGTGGTAATTGGGGGCAATTGCCTAAGGCAATTATGTGAGGTGCGAAAGCTAAGGTCCCAAATGTCGCTGGAGCTAACATGAACTATACAAAACTATATAAAATGTAATTTTGAACAATAAGGATTATAATTTATCCGAAAATACGGAGCGGACTAATGGACCATTATAAAAAGAGCTCTTTATTTTTATTATCTTTCTTCGTGACAATAACGTCTAAACTTTTGCCATTGTTTGTAACAAAATGCTTTATTTCGATGACTTACAATGCCTAGCATAATATTTGTTAAGTACGTTTGGTTTTTATTATCTGTTTTAGGCCTTATTACCTACTTTTCAATAATACCAATCTACTATATAAATTAAATAATAGTGGTAAATGAGATACATTCAGCGTCTATATATATATTAGGTTTGTCATCATGAAACTTAAGAGTTATACTCTTGTCGTTGGAGCATCTTCCAGTCACCTCTCTTATAAGCCAGATCCTTGACCTCCTTATACGATACGATATCGGCCTTTTTCTTTATTTGGTCTATGTAATTGCGCCTAGGTCGACCTCTTCCCCTCTTCCCCTAGATTTGTAATGTTGAAAAATAAACAAATATCGTATCTTTGCAAAAATAGGTAATAAAAAATACAAACAGATAATAAAAACGAAACGAACTCATCAAATATTAAAATTAAAAAAAGAGTCTCCAATCTTCGGTCGAAACGTTTCGAAAAGGTTAGGGATGGCTCATTTTACCGGTCGAGGACAGTAGGCATTGGTAAAAATTCATGAAATCACATTCATCGCTGAACGCAAATTGAAACGTCTCACGTTACTGCTACTCATTTTGTATTCAGCCAAATATTTTTTCGCTCTTTTTTCTGATGAATAATTCAGTATTGCGTAAGGACGAGCAGAGTGGACGGAATGCTAGTTTTTCAGAACGAAAATGGCGCATTATAACCTACTTTCCCTGAAGCTATGATATCTTTAAACCTTTACATTTGCGGTATATCAAAGTCCTGTTTTCACACAAAAGTGTTTGAGTTCTACTATTCAAGTAACAATAACGCGGTATGATAGTTTTAATTTTAATTGTAATTTTTGTTTTCGTCTAAAATCGTTAATGACAATCTTAAATAGCAAAAAATAGACAAATTCAAACATATGTATATCAACGTATTTACTATATGTAAATCAAACACTATGATTGATCAGACACTACATAATTTGCGAAAAAAAAACTTTTCATTCTATCTTCAAGCAAATTTTTTTGAATATTTCATTTAAAACTAAATTATTCATTTCCTTTGGGTATTACACTTGTATCAAAAGTGAAAAAAGGTTTACAATAATAAAATGTATCGATACTTTACTGCTTTATACGAAAACTATTACATCACTAAACCAAGTGTTATCATCAAGTGTACCTTAATTTCGTCGTGCTGATAATCGGCGCCGTGGCTTAGTTGGTTAAAGCGCCTGTCTAGTAAACAGGAGATCGTGAGTTCGAATCTCGCCGGGGCCTACTGAATCTTTTGTTATATTGTTGATGAATATTTTTTACGTTCAGACGTTTTTTTATTTCTTTTTTAACTGAGGACAGTAATATCGTGTATTTTATGAAAATGGACCTAACTATATTTTCAATAAATAGGAATGTACTAGTGTAGAATTGGCAATGTTTCCAAAGTAATTTACACGCTACTTGAGAAATATCTAGAAATACCGACTGAAATGATTTAAATGATTTTAATGTTTGCTCTACTAATAACGGATTTATTTTAGAATGCACGTCTATTTACTGTAAGTGGGTAATTATTAAGGTTAGTACATAATATCTTGCTTACTATTAAGTATCTAATCTAGCTATAAAATTTTGATAGTATGTCGAATATAGTATCTCGGATTTTTAACTAAAAATTACCAACTTAATTTATAAAGCCAGGTATTCATTACTTCTCATTCTTACGAACGCGGCGGCGGATTCGGGCGCTCGGGTCTTGGGTTCTTCCCTTTCACAGTGCCGCAGCAGTTAAGAGCGGGTAGATCCACACGTCGGAATCGCAAACAGACGCTAGACGCTAGACCAAGCACTATGAAAGGTACGGGCGAACCGAGCCAAAAGATAGGTCTACAATCTACACGCGCACTCGCGTCCGCGCCCGCCTCAACACAGGCGCCGCCGGCGCGAGCGGCCACTGTGAACACAACGAGCGTTCACATATCGACTCATCCGAAGAACAGAGTCCGATGTGATTATATAGTGAAAATAGAATAGGTACGTTACGAGAACAATTTCGTTATTCAAATTAAGGCCTATGTAAAGATGTTTTGAGAATTTGTATACCTTATTTCGTTTCGGATATACAAAATCGAACAACGGTCGATCTGACATCCACAGCGAAGAAGAACGAACGAAATGTACTATGTCCTGAGAACAAGTAGTCTTACACATAGATCTTTGTCTACGGATGAGTCGATATATTTGATTTACACGCACCAGCGCCCACCGCCACTCCTAGTAAGACGTAAATGCCATTTTCCACTAAGCGACTTGCCGCGATTCTCTTTTATTTCAGAGGCACGGCCGCGTCAGTAGGTGTTTTATAATGACTTATTTGAATAAATAAGATACACGCGCAGCCACCTACCCGCGACTGGCCGTCCAGATGACAGATACAGTAACGAGGTTTAGTATGTACTTGTACGCGTGAAATAGTCTTTACTCGCTAGAATGAGTACCTGGTTATCGTCGGCTCACTGCGAACCGCACGTAGTTCGCGAGCGAAACACGTACACACTATGATTTTTAGTAACATAACATGCAACGGTTACGGTCACAGCTCGCTAGTGAGTACCCGGCTTTATAGATTACAAAATTGGTACTAGTAGAGCTCCTTCTTAAAGAATTCGTCCAGAAAAGTATTGCAACTTTACCTATTTCTGTCGCCTAGCAATAATGTGAGCATTACTGCATTTCGGTGTTGAAGGTTATGTAGGGTGCTAATGAAATTACAAGAATATGGGACTTGTCTATTTATGTCTCAGGGTGACAGGCGCAGAGGTAGTGCTCCTCAGATCTTTGCGATTAAAAACTCTGAGTGGCACTCCATTTGCCAAGGACAGACGTGTCGCTACCAACAGGCGCCATAAATAAAACCACTGTCACTTTAGAAAATAATGTTGCAATGTTTATAGTTATAGATTTGGTTCCGCTCTTTACGAACTCACTGTAAAAGAAACTTTTAGATTATTTATTGTTAATCTGTTAAACAACGATTCATGTACCTGTAGTGCATACTTTTATCATTTTCCTTTTATCAAATGCTTGATTTAATGTATAAAGAAAGTTAATACCCACAATACATGAAGAATATATTATCTCATTGATCTACCAAATGTTTGTTTTTTTTTTTTTTTAACCGACTTCAAAAAAGGAGGAGGTTCTCAATTCGACTGTATGTTCTTTTCTTTTCTTTCTTTTTTGTATGTATGTTACGCGACAACTCCGGTATTTGTGAACCGATTTTCATGATTCTTTTCTTGTTGGAAAGGGGGTACTTCCATAGTGGTCCCATTTCATTTTGAAGAAAATCATCCACCTCGAAGGGTGGCTGTTCACACATGAAGATTCATTTTTATAAATAGCGCCTAACTTTAATTTAGGAGCAATTACTTTAATAGTTCATTTTGCTATTTCTCCCATTTAAGGCGTTTTTCTCTCAATATACTTTGAGTAGTGTCGTAGTGAGAACCTATTTTTATTATCTCCAGTGTCAAGTCCTGTATAGTGGCGAACTAGGGGATATTTCAATAAAACTTAGCAAATAGCCGTAATTCCACGTACTTTTGAGGTCGGTTTTTTAGTACTCTGTATCAGTACTTATATTATTTTGTTTTACTTTTCCTTTATTTTATTTATTCTTTCTTTTTGTCCATTTTTGTATTGTAGCGTTGCAATAAATGGTTGCTATTCTATTCTATTTTAAATGAGTTAGTGAATCTATCTTTTAAGCCTATAATATTATAATACTGGCCTATTCACTCTACTACTAAGATCGATGTCTTTTACGCATTATGGCGAAAAAGTCATTCACTCTGTTCAAGGCAAACATGCCAAATGCACGTAATGTCATACTCAAATTTAAAAAAGTCATAGACATCGAATTAGAACCTGCCACTCAAGATTGTGCTATATTTACCAGCAGTAGAGCTCCTTGTGAAGGCCTGTGATATCACCAGCACCCTTACCCTTCAAAAGCGAAACGCAGTAATGCTCACAGTACTGCTTGGCGGCAGAAATAGGTAAGGGGGCAATACTTCCCTGGACGAACTCTTTCACAAGGAGCTCTACTGCTATTAAATTTCTGTCGCCAGGGAGACTCAGCATTACCGTGTTTCGTTTTTAAAGGCGCTGGTGAAATTACAGGCACTTGGGACTTTTCATCTTATGTCTCAGGGTGATGCTCAGATCACATAGGAGTGTCGCTTATCAACAGGAGCACGACTTCCTTATCCCATTACTCCCATCATAAAAAACTTTTTTTTTAATAACCTCAAGTGACATGGGACGAACAAGTCGTGCGCCTGATGACAAGCCACACGCCTGTCCATAACAGTTACAGTGCCACTCAGTGGTTTAAATTGCAAAGATCTAAGGTACACTACAACTGCGCTCGTCACCCTGACACATAACTTGACAAGTCCCATGTGTTTGTAATTTTACCAGAGACCTGATCGTATAATTCGAAAGGCAGTCTGATGTTGAATTTGAAACAAGTGACTACGTTTCAGAATGTTTAGGTTATGACGTGATTGGTTGTTGTTCCAGGGGAAGACATCTTTCTTATATTTAAAAGGTGCATAAATAGTGAACGCCATCCAGACTTATGCGAAGCTTTTTGTTAAACCTTCTACGTCTTATTTAAAATTAAAAACTCGATGTGGCGGGACAAAATAAACGGAGTCATTGTGCAATGTTTATTATTAGATTGTTTATTATTCTTAGTGCCTGATGCTTGGCAGTGATTCGGCAGTTATCATGATGAGTTATGTTGTGTCTATGATATTTTGTTTGGTATTTTTTTCAACCAAATTCATCTTTAAAATGTTTAGGAAAATGTACAAATTTTTTTTTTCTTTTTTATGATATTGTTATTGTACTAAATCATTTGAGTAAGCGAATTTGATTTTTTTATGAGATCAAATGACAAGACGAACAAGTCACCTACCTGGTGGTAAGTTAAACGCCTGTCCATATCAGTTGCAGTACCACTCGGAGCTTTCAATCACAAAGATCTGAGTGTCACTGTCACTGTACGTAGGGCGCATTATAAGTTTCCGGAATGAATAACAAAAAAAATATTATGAATGGTCAGAAATGAATTAATTGTTTCTCAAAATATTTTCCGTTAGCGTTAATTCACTTTTTCATACTAATGAACCAATTTTTGCCACTCCTCCGTGACAATCTCTGAAACATATTTTTCATACTCTTCGACAGCCTCTTCAGGTGATGAAAATCGTTGATCGCGTAACGGGTTTTTGGAAATAAATGAAAGTCGCGAGGTGCCAGGTCGGGACTGTACGCGGGATGGCTCATAAGGTCAACGTTGTTCTCCTTTAAAAATTCATTTATCTGTCTGGCCGTGTGAGTACTGGCAAGGGAATGGTCGTGTACCAATAACTATTCACGGGACAACGATTCTCCAAAGCAACAGTAGCCACGTGTCCAGTTTTATTAAAAAAAGAAGCAATCATCCGCTTAGAGGCACTTTGCACGCGCGCCACTTTGGTTGGTTTCGGCTCATCTCGAAAGACCCATACGCGCGATTGCTGCTTTGTTTTGGGATCGTAACTATAAATCCATGTTTCGTCACCTGTTACTATTTTCCACACCAAATTTGACGTGCCTTCGTTGAATCTGGTAAGCATGGCATTGCACCAAGTGACGCGATCCGTTTTCTGAGCCTCAGTCAAATTGTGTGGGATCCACCGAGAGCACAGGTTTTTCACACCCAAATGTTTGTGTAGTATTGATTGTATTTAATTCATGTCTATGCCTAAACATGCCCGAATCTCATGGTAGGTATGTCACATGACTGTCTGTTTTGATCATACGGCGCACAGCATCGATATTTTTGTTGTTCACAGCAGTGGACGGGCGACCATCACGAAATTCGTCACTGAGATTCATACGACCGCGTTTGAGTTCTGCAAACCAGCTATAAATAGTCGTCTTGCATGGTGCTTCATCGCCAAAAGCAGTTTCAAGCCAAGCGAAGCTTCGCTGAGCTGTTAAGTTACACTTAGATTCGTAGAAAATCATACTACGAAAATTTTCACGAGTTAAATCCATGATGATGTAGACAACCAATTTCTAAAATGACGCCACTACGTAAAAACTAGTGACAGTCAGATGAAACAAATTGTATTCTACAGCCAAAGAGCTATATTCTCCAATGTTGTAATTACTTTTTGAATATTGTTCATGTACAACTAATACAACTAAGTCGCTGCCACTCGCCATAAATAAGGAATATTATAACAATATCAAAGTCTTACTTACGACACCTATCAATAAAAACCGCGTTCAAACCACAAGATGGACTATTCGGTATCATCTTACCTATTCTATGTAGTATTCAAGTTATATATTTTAATAATCAATGCATTGAATAACAGCCATTGTGACAGGTGGGATAAGAACCAAACAGAGTGCAAGCCATTTCAGAAGAAATTACGTCCATTATCTTTATCCAGGGCGTTAAGTCAAAATAACGAAATTGTATTGGTTGCCGAAACACAGGGCGTTTACGCTCCAATTTGGTTAAAATAAAATAAATAAATAACAGTCATAGGCTTACGCACTGGCATTTAAAACTCAGCTTAGCATTTTAGGGAAGCAACTAATTATAACACGTCGATGATTCTCCAAAGTTATTAAGTTACTCCTGGGTGTTGACCTGGAAAGCTGGAAAGCTCTAGACAGAAAAAAGTGTCTATTTACGTTCACTTAAACCTAGTTTACAGTCAGTTTACTGGGGAACTCCATTGAATCAAAATAATTGATTGTGCTAGGAGACCCCACTCTTCTATGTTAGGGTTCTATGTCACCAGGTAAGTTACTTTTATAGTGTGTTATGTTAAGAATAAAGTATTTTTTTAATGCATCCTCTGTAAACACAAACTACACCTATGCGATCCCGAGTTCTTTTCATGTATTATATTAAGAGTGGTTTTATAGGCGATTGCATCGATACAAACGCGCGATTTCATCGATGTAATCGCCTACGAATCCCAAGTTTAGCGGTGCAATCGCGTGTTTGTAGCGGTGCAGTGGCGTGCTTGCATCGGTTTTGCATCGCTGCTTAAAATTGCGCGTGTGTGTAAAGGTAGACGATTAACGACTGTAGTACTGTCACTTACAGTAGATCGCAACTGTAAGTGACTGTAACGATCTACTGTATCGCATTTGCATCGCTGCTAAAGTCGCCATGTGTCACCGCTCTAAATTATATTAAGCCTCTGGAATTCATTTGAACCGAGTTTCAATGCTTCCATATTTCCCAAGCATGGTACACTCAAATAAAACGCACGAGGCTATTGAAATTTTCACCCACGTGATGCATCAGGGAAACAATTATCTTGCGTATTATCGCATTATTTTGCACTTCTCCTGCTACTTCAGAGCGGTAACAAGCTCTATGATAACGTGCTAAGAAACTTGCAACGTGTAAGCGTTTATAACATCGCCTACATAACTGAGCGTAAGAAAATTTAAAGTAATCGAATATTACAGTCTGTCTTTTTTGGCAACGGAGTAAAATGACAGTTTATTGCACACAAGTATAGCCCGCTTGAGAGCAGCTAGTGATTTCAGTCGATAAAATATTCCATTGACTATCGACTGAATATTTGTCACGTTTATGGAATAAATAGCCGAACTTATTTCATTCCAATTAGCCTCGACCCATTATTCATTCAATTAGTGAGTTCGAGTTCATTTGAATTATCAATTTTTGTAAGTTCATACATACATACACTGTATTTAGAAAAATACCAAGAGGAGACATATCTTAAAGTTTTTCATTTTAATTTAATATAGATAATCAAATCCGGCTATTCTTGTTAAAATGTATAAATGAATAAAAATTGATCTCGATACTAGTAGGCCAAGTGTCAAAATAAGAATAAAGAAGGCAATAACGTAATAAGTAATCATTAGAACGTCTGCGGCATGTTCGGCAAAATTTTACAACAACATATCGATAAAACAATCGACAACAACTACGTATCTATTTCAAATTTTATGAAAACCGGCAACTCTAAGGGTCGTATTCCAGAACTCTACTCCCAACACAACTTCTACTTCCGGCACACCCGCGTCAAAGCTCAATGCAAAATAAAGTAGTTTCGAATTGACGATATACTAAGTAAAAGTATAAATTTTTATTTTCGTTTTATTAAAACTTTTTAATCAGCTAGCCCGTGCAATATTAGTTATAAATCTAAAAACTTAAAGATGCGACTCGCATTTGATTATATTTTTTTCGATAATGAATTGAGATTTGACCTCACTATTGTAATCTGGCAATACGGCTATCATAGCGTGCCGGTACTATAGTGCTAGATTAAGTTATCTACAACAGAGAGCCGAACTAATCAGGCGGAAGTACGTGTACTTGTAGTTCAAGTTCGTTACAAATTGCCGAATTTATCAGCAGCTAATTACTCATTCTAATTACTTTATGAGTAATTGGAATGAGTACCTTACGCAAGTGCGCAAATCCAGTCTTGTATAGAGTATTGCAGCCACCTGTGAGATGGCTCAGGGAAATACAAATTAAAAACTTTAGGCTTGGTTGAATTCAGAGCCAGGAGACTTAGGGTCGTATTCTAGAACTCTACTCAACACTCAAGTCAGGACTTGAGTATTGCAGTGAGCACTGAAAATCATACTCAAGTCCTTGCCATTAGGGTCGTATTTCCAGTGCTTGAAATCATTCTCAAGTCTGCTCAAATCCTGATTTGAACATTGAGTAGAGTTCTGGAATACGACCCTGAGAACGTCATTTTACTCCGTCTTCAAAAAAAAAAAAACTATACGTACCAGAAGGTCTTTGCCCGAGAGAGCGCATCACGACGCCAAGCTCAGCCATCGTGATGGTCCCATCTTCATCCTTGTCGAATAGCATGAAAGCTTCTTTGAACTCTGCAAAAAACAAAGGTTGGTTATGCAACCTGCCCTTAAAGTTTTTGTAGGACGACTGTTCCAATGAGTTGCGTGCCATAGTTCATTAAAAGAAACGTGAAAATTCATTGATTTTGATATAACGATAAAAGCGGTGAACTTTTTGCGTCGTACAAAAATCGGAATGTTGTAAGCATGCTGCTACTTTAGAAATATATCTATATAAGAATATCGACCCTTAAATTTCAATTTACGTACTTAAAAATATAATATAAGCGGAATTAAGTACGAAACGAGAGAAAATCAATCGGTTATTCAGTGTTAACAATAATTTCCAGTTGTTATTTCAGCACAAACTATTGCAGATAATGTCTCTGTGAATATGTGTACTAATTTATTTTGTTATTTTGCGTGAAGTGACTGTTTGTTGTTACATGTTTGTTGTTACATCACATTTGTGATGAATAAACGTTTTATCTAGGTCGTATCTAACTAAATCATTGCAAAAATAAAAAAATGTACATTCATTTATTTCTCCATTACCACACAAAAAATATATGAAGACCTGAAAATGAACGCTTCCTTCTGGTTGCTATAGTTCTCGAACTTTTCCCCGTTTTTCTGTCGTTTAGAGACATTTGTTCGCCTTCGTCAACTACAATGTTGCCATTGAAGGGCAGTTTCCTAACTTTTGCTTTGTGGCTTCTGAATGTCGTCATTACGGTAAAGTGCCTTATTGTGGCATTTTTGAATGAGCCGGCTTTCAAGAGTTCCGCTGGTAATAAAGTTATATAAACTTGACGCGAGAGTATCAGGATTTTCTTTTAAAAAAGACCCCAATAATACCCAAGCGAAACGAAAAAAACGTTCCAATTGCCACTGGAACGTTTAATAATTTCTAAATACAATTTTGGTATGACTTAATAGCGCGCTACAGAAAATACTCAAAAACGGTTTAACTTCATCTAACGGCATCTTGTCTAAACTACGTGTGTTGTTATCTTAATAGACGTCTTAACAATAATGTTTTCCACGTCGGATTTTGAATTTAATATTTACTGATTACGTTATATTTAGAACAAAATCTTTTATTTTATTCAAGAATACATTTAAAATTATTTCGTTATTATGACAGCGTAATGTGTATAACCTGCTAAAAATGCAACAGTAAAAAGTATGTCCCACACGATAGTCATCCTGGCGGAATAATGTGCTGAATTTACACAAATTCAAATTCAAAATAATCTTTATTTATGAAATATTAGTAAGCATTAGTAATAATCGTCTCTATGGTTAAACTCTACCGCTCATTCGTAAGGCCGATTCCCCTGAGAGGAATGAGCAAGAAACTCTAGGGGTTGCTCTTTTTAAATAACATTTACAATATTTTTTTTAAATTTGAAATATCAGAGATCGAGACTACCTCCATGAGCTAAACGGGTACTACCACGGATTTTTGTCATCCAAGTACGCAAAAGTTGTATAATAACCTTTAGTACAAAGTTTTTGTTTCACTATAGTTTTAAACCTCGTGAAAGGCAAATTTTGTATATCAACAGGAATCTTGTTATAGAAGCGTATACATTGTATACATTTATACATTTACATACGTAATATTTATATATGTATACATTTGCTTTACTTAAATGATTTTTTGACTTTGCGAAGGCGACTATCAAGAAAAGCTAGTTTATTTTTATTCCTCGTATTAATGTTATGTCTGTCACTATTTTTCATAAAGAAATTACCATTCCTTTTAACATAAATTACATTTTCATAAATGTACTGTGAGGCTAGTGTAAGTTAATTTAATGTTAATTTCCTTAAACTTATCTCGCAAAGATACTTTGGGTCCCAGATTATAAATTGCCCTAACTGCACGTTTCTGCAGGACAAAGATTCTATTGATATCGGCGGCATTACCCCAAAGCAAAATGCCGTATGTCATTAGACTGTGAAAGTAGCTGAAGTAAACCAATCTAGCGGTTTCGACGTCTGAAAGTTTCCTAATTTTTTTAATCGCGTACACTGCAGAGCCGAGCCGTTTTGATAACTTACTTATATGGGGACCCCATTGCAATTTAGCATCTACCGTTATACCTAGAAATACAACTGTGTCCACAAGATTCAATTTTTCGTTTCTAACTACAATGTTTGTAACCGTCTCTCTAACATTGGGTAATGTAAATTTCACACAATTTTTTTTTTCTCATTAAGAAGTAGGTTATTAACAGCAAACCATTCAACTACTTTAGATATAGCATTGTTCACATCGTCGTAGGAACATTGGTGCCTTTTAACTTTAAATAATAAGGAAGTATCATCAGCAAACAATACTATCTCATGTTTTATACCCTCCATAAGGCTAGGTAAGTCATTAATATAAACTAAAAACAAAAATGGGCCTAGAATTGAACCTTGAGGGACACCCATGCTAATTGCAGACCCTGATGATCTCGTACCGTTAACATCGACGCTCTGCACCCTACCACGCAAATACGATTTAAGAAGGTCGAGATCACGTCCCGCCACACCATAATGGCGAAGTTTCCTGATCAGTGTATCATGGTGCACATAATCAAAAGCCTTGGAAAGGTCCAATACACCAACAGCATCATGTGAGACTTCCCATGCATCAAATATATGATTAATCAACTCTACACCAGCGTCGGTTGTAGAGCGACCCCGAGTGAAACCAAATTGTTTAGGAGACATTAAGTTATTACTATAAAAATCTGATCACATCTGATTTAGAATAATTTTTTCAAATATTTTACTGAGAGTTGGTAGTATTGATAAAGGTCTGAAATTGGTGGGGTCAGAAATACTACCAGATTTGAAAAGTGGTATAACTTTACTTTGCTTCATGAGGTCAGGAAAGACACCATCATCAGACACAGGCTAAGTAAGGCGCAATACAATCAACTATAGAACTAATTACTCTGACCGAAAGATCATCAAGATCAGCAGTATTTTTTATGTTTATAGACTTAAAGGCTTTAACAATATCATTTGGAAATACATGACGGAACCTTAAATTAGTGATACTAACTGCATTATTTTCTTTTAGTAAGGATTCAGCGGCGGTGGGAGATGAATTTAACGACTTAGTAGTCAAAATTGGAATGTCAGTAAAAAAAATTTTACAAATATTTTAGCAACTTCTGCGTGTGTTTACAATTTTGTAATTAAATTTAAAATTAGTTGAAAATCTAAGTTACGAGGTTTGACCCTTCCAGTTTCGCTGTTTATAATATTCCAAGTCGTTTTTACTACATTCGCGCTGCTTTTTATTTTATTATTTATAAACATTGCTTTGGCTGTAACACAAACACGTTTAAACATTTTCGAATATTTCCTAACAAAATCATTAAAACTATAACTAGTGTTATAAGTTCATCGTAAAGATCATATAGCCTTTGTCTACTTTTGTGAATTCCCACAGTCGCCTAATCACTAAATTTCAATTAATTATTAATAGTTATGATTTTGGACCTAAAAACATTATCACGTTCACTTTTCACTGTGTGGAAAACTGAATTATACAATTTATTGGGATCGTTAACGTACGGAATGTCAGTTAGTTTAAGCATTACATTATTT
This sequence comes from Hyposmocoma kahamanoa, assembly GCF_003589595.1. Classification (NCBI taxonomy): domain Eukaryota; kingdom Metazoa; phylum Arthropoda; class Insecta; order Lepidoptera; family Cosmopterigidae; genus Hyposmocoma; species Hyposmocoma kahamanoa. The sequence goes on from NW_020654466.1 coordinate 18,537,195, forward strand.
CTATAAGCTTTAAGTCGACCATTATTTATCGGAACACATGTGATATCCTTTTTTGGCATTTTGTCAACAGTTATATTAAAAATGGCCAATTGACCGCAGTGACTGATCACTAGTAATAAATCTATTATAAATAAATTAACTTCTCAAAGTTAATTTATTTATAATAGATTTATTACTAGGTATGGCGTTACTATAAATGTTGTCTAAACAAGTGGCAGTAGTAGAAGTTATTGTAGTAGGCACCAAGAAAAGATTCACAAGATTATAACATTGGAAAAATGATATGAGCCTACTGCTAGCACTGGAATCTTCTAATAAGTTAACATTGAAGTCACCACAAACAGCAATATATTTATTTGGATTATTTAATTTGCCTAAAACTTCATCTAATCTTTTTTCAAATAGTTCGTAAGATGAATGAGGGGGTCTGTACACGCCTAATATAACAAGCGGTTCAAGCTCTATGCAGGATATCTCTATAGTCCGCTCAATAGATAGGCTCACAATATCTGTACGTTCTTTAAATTTTAAATTATTTTTAATAAGAATTAAAGAGCCGCCATGAATAGCTTTTTCTCTGCTGAACGAACTAGCCACCTGGTATTGTTGAAGCTAAACATGAACTGATGTTTTGATAGAAAGTGGTGTTCAGTAATACAAAGAATATCAATATTATTACAGTTAATAAATAATTCTATTTCTAACTCTTTGCCTTTCATGCCTTGAATATTTTGATGCACCAGGTTTAATATACAATTTATTTTATTTCTGTGTGTTTTAGGTTGGTTTTTTACTGTCATTGTGTTGCAAGAGTATCTCTCCGTTGTCTTAACACACTTAACACTTAACACGTATGAACAATTGCTATAAGGGCATAAAAAACTCACTATATTTTTAATTGTCACTATCTTAAAGCATAAATTTTTTGTTTAGAAAAAAAAAACATACCTGCAACTTGCTCTTCCGTAAGGCCATATTCGGACTGTAAAGAGAAAAAACGCATATTAAAACCACTTAAACGTTAAAAATACATCTGAATACTGTTGAATACTCAAGAATTCTGACAAGGAAACTAATAAAACCACAATAGGAAAATAATGAAATTAGTTAGGGAGTTATAATACCTATAGAAGTCGTGAGCCCAGTTTACACATCAGTCTACCACAATATGCTTACTACAGTATTAACAGCGCTTAAAAGTTACAAATATATTGTATATGGTTAAAAATTAAAGATATTATTATTGTTATACTGGCTGCCATAAAAACGTCCCACTACACAAATAAGAAAGCACGTAATGAAGCAAATTTATTTTAATATGGAAAAAATTGCGCTTCAAAAAATTCTGTAACTATAACACACTGTTGACAGAACTGGTCATTTTTGATGAAGAAATTCGTTAATGAAATTTTAATTACGGCATTATAATATATTGTCGAACTGTTTTTTTCTTATAAGTAATATATTTCAAATATACTACATAACATCTTTTTTAAATTAACTTTTTTAAATTTTAAGAATGTTTTGTCAGTATTTTAGTCTAACCTATAGCAACATTCCTCCGTTTAATTGTTTATTATATTAATTTATTATTGTTTGTAGTAATCAGTGAAGATATGGTTGATTTTGCAATTAGTTATGGATATATTTATATTCTAACCACGTATGTAACTTTCTTTCTACAATTATTTCTCATCCCTTTTAGTTTATTAAAATAATAAAAATAGGGTTACCTTTGTACAAATGTCGTATTAACCCCGCCTAACTTATAGACGAATTTCAAATTACTTTTTGCTAAAATTATTTCGTTATCATAAACAGAATAGAAATTTATTTTCTCCCAATGGCTTACAAACGTTACAATGACATTATATACAAGTATAGAGATATAAATACGATCACAAACTCAATGATCTTTTTGTTGTCTCCGTATTCTTACATGAATACTCGATTATTGAAATATAATGCTATAATGAGTATTTCGAATAGATTCATCTTACAACACATTTTTATACCTATAGTTACATACGTTATCGTATTTTATACAATACCATTGACTTTACAATACCTAAATATTCTATACACTGTCTAAAACAATCAGTGAATTCATGAAATAAAGTCTATTACATATACACATGATCTAGATAGTCTATAACGTGCATTAGTCAATGTATAACGATAAATGTAGATGCACAAAGCAATGTGCTAGTACAAAGTGCTTGAGTGTTAAGAATAATATTTTATGCACGTCCAAGTGTCACAATAGTTCCTTATAAAAATAAGTGAGTAATTAAAACAATTGGTAATTACAAATGATATTTGTCTAACCGCTCACGCGATGCGCTCATCCTACCGCAAAATGGCGGCTATTTGGTTTCGCAATTTTTTTTTTTTTTTTTTTTTTATAATAACGCACACACTCAACATAGCCCCGCACTAGGGAAACCCTGTGTCGCGGGTGCCATGGACACACATAGACAACCACAAATTACACCCAAACTCACGAGAGAAATAAATGTAGGCCATACAAATATTTCTCCCGGCCCGGGAATCGAACCTGGGACCTCTGCGTGGCAGTCCGGCATGGTAACCGTTCGGCCACAGAGAAATTAGAAAAGCATTCAGTTTAAATACAAGTTTTTATAAATAAAAATTGTTATTCTGCATTGCTAAATAAATACCCTCCGTACTACCGACAAAAACATCTCAAATAAAATGCAGTAATACACCGCAAATCCTGCACTTAAAAAGCACTAATGAAATTTTTGGTGTACTTGGATAAATATGATAATATTCCGTTTGAGTGGTTCTAACGTTTACCATGAAATTACTCCTTAAAGTATAGTTTATAAACATTTATATTCAGGGTAAACCATTGACTTACAAATAAATGGACGACGGGTCTAATACAAAAACCACGAAAAAAATGTCCCAAGTCAACCTATTCCAAATTTAAATTGTTATGTCATCGCAGTATCGCGCTGTCCGTAGAACAAATGAAAACTAAAGCGGAGTGTCGCGCTCTGTATACGATATTAGCGCCTTACAAGTGCGGACACTTTTTAGCGCGGACCCGACGTCCATATAATTGTAAGTCAATGGGGTAAACTTAAAAACGCTACTTACGGTATGTTTTCAATAACACAACACACACAACAAACAATAACACACACGATTGTCGTGACGTATTTTTGAAGTTGTTTATTTTTTTTTAATGACAGACCCAGGCATTAAAAACTTTATGGTTTGCTAGAGTAGTTACCGAAATAGCAATTAATATTAGTTCTTTTACCTGTTATAACTTCGATATTCGATAAATCGGTATAAAATCATCACCGGCACCTCTAGGTGTGGTATGCGTCTACGGCTGCATGTATCGCGTGAGCGTTTAAGAAGTACTGCCACCTATTTCTGGCGCCAAGCAGTAATGTCAGCATTACTGTGTTCCGGTTTTGAAGGGTAAGAATGCTGTTGAAATTACAAGCACATGGGACTTGTCAACTTATGTATGTCTCAGGGTGACAGGGCAGTGGTATTGCCCGTCAGAACTTTGCGATTTAAAGCTCTGAGTAGCACTGCAACTGTTTTGGACAGGCGTGTAGAAAGTATTCTATACAATAAGTGAATAATACATATAGCCATGAACTTATATATTTCTTTACGATTATCAAGTAATGAAGTGATGAGAAGAACAAGTTCTGCCCCTCCGGTGCAGATCCATAACAGTAAGTGCCACTCAGAGCTTTAAATCGCTAAGACCTGAGAGGCATTGCCACTGCACCCGTCTCTCTGAGACATAAACTTGACTAGTCCCATAGGTTCACAAGCACCCTTCCCTTCAAAACCTGAACGCAGTAATGCTCATATTTCTGTTTGGCGGCAGAAATAGTCTATGGCGGCAATTCCCTGGATGGACTCCTTCCAAAGGAGTTCTATTGCTGCTTAAATATTTTACAAGACATTTTTAAGTAATACTAGAATATTATTTGTAATTTTGACGTCTTCTGCGTCCTTATCAATGAAAATTATTTAATTAAAACAATAAAATTAACTGCCTAAGTGGCCGAAAAGTGGCATGCTGGTCTGCCATGCAGAGGTCCCGGGTTTGATTCCCGGCCCGGGAGAAATATTTGTATGGCCTACGTATTTTATTTCTCTCGTGAGTTTGGGCGTAATTTGTGCTTGTCTATTTGTGTGTCCATGGCACCCGCGACTCAGGGTTTCCCTAGTGCGGAACTATGAGTATGTGGGTTATTTATTATTATAAAAAACCATAAAACCCTTATTTTTAAAAGGCTCTAGAATAAAATATATACAAAAAAAAACATACCGAAACATGTCTAGCTAAATCTTTAGTCAGTCTCCTCAGTCTTCTGTACTCTTTGTTATAAATTTCATCTGTCGCCACTGTTTTAGCCATTATTTTCACCGTATATTCAGTTACGACGAAGGATGCACAGAACACTGCTATGAAAACCTTACGATTAATTTATTTTAATAAAGTCCACGTCTTTTGTTTTCCTTTAACTGTAAAACAAAAGAATTCTTTTAAATAGAACGACAAACACTTTTTGTTTTTAATACGTCAACATAAAAAACCATAAAAAGAACACCTTCCGGCACGCTGTAGATTTTATTTCTAAAATGCCGTACGTTATCAAACTGGTCGGTAATAACAAGCGCACGACAATGTCAGTGTTGTCAAGTTCGAATGTAGAACTCTATATTTAAATTAGACTTTTTGCGCGGTAAAACGTATTGTCTGTCCGATCTACAATGACCGCAACCTAGTTTATAGCAACAGTGGTGTCAGAATTTAGTGATGTAATCAAAGTTTTACACAATGCATTGTCAAAGAGAAGTATTGATAATATCCATCGTAATTTACCTCACGTTTGTCAAACATAGTATAGGAATTCGAAATAATAACTATTGTGAAGTGTGTACAAGAATATTTATATATCCAGTATTTCATTGTTTTGAAAAGTGCAGTCACTTGAATGAATGAAGAAATCAGTGTTGTCATGTTACACGTACGGAAAATTATTTAATAGGTACATGTTCGCTATACGTATAGCAGGGCTATAAGAGCTTGTAAAAACGTGGACACTGTGAAACGAATTCAATTTAATGCTTTCCGTCATTTTGCTTGGCACGCGAGTAATATTTGAGCAAGTTAGTTTTGGCGGGAAAATTAAGGTCTCATCAACATTACACAGAGAAGCTTCCATTTATACTACACTTTATATGATTTCACACCTTGTAATGAAAGAAATAAAAACGTTCTTTGCTGAAAAAATCATGTACCTATATCACTGGCTGTTTAATAACGGTGCTAGATAAAAGTTATTATTCTTTTGACCTAGAGTTAATTTATAGCGGAAGCTGTTTTTATAAATAAAATTTTAACTTGTGTACATTTTTAAATTCATTAAAAGCGCCATCTATTGAAATTTGTTTGTACTTGAACGAAGTAACGTGGTGATGAAAAATTTTGTAGAGCTGAATTTACAATTAGTTTAATAAAGTGCCAAAAGGTAGCGCTGTACATTTTGTAATAGATTTTTGTGAAAATGTCCTCGGAATTTGCATAATTATGTGTTGATTAAGTATTATAATTAAGGTACTTATACTTCAGACTAATTACGAATTTTTTTAAACATCGTAACGCTGGTGTAAATTTCATTCTATATTCATTATAAATTCATCGCCTCAGTGGCCCAACGGTTTGCAATGTGAACGCTAAATATAAGGTCTCTGGTTCGATTACCGGTAGGGCCACTTGCACTGTAGGAAATTAGCTTTTTTAATTTGGTTCTAGTTTGGGTGTAGTGGTAGTGGCACGGAGTGAATTGCTCTGGTACACGAAATGTCCTATTTTGAGGACAGATAATTGCTGTGATTGTCTAGCACATTATTTAAACGTATGTATGTGATGAATTTTGATAATTGAGTAAAGACAGACAATAGAAGAAGTAAGAAGAACATGCTTACAAAAAGGAACATATTTTTCCTGTTAAATATATAGATCTAGACCTATAATACTGTCTGATATCACATTAAACAATACTTTTTCAAATGTCTACAAGTAACTACTGTACCTACGTAACGCGATGGCTATACATTGGACATTATACTAATTTCGGATCTCAATTGAGTCCATTAGACCCGTGATCATGGGACTCGTAAAGAGTCCAAAACGTTGGTTATAAAATATAAATATACGCAATTTAGTTCCGAAAAAATAGACTCCGAAGAATTACAACTACGACAAATACTTAATTCCAAAAGCTTTATGCCTACAGCATTATAACTATACCGATTCAGTATATTTATATTTTTTTATGATACCAAGTAGAGGGACGAACAAGTCATGCACCTTGGGGGTAAGCGACACTCCTATCCAGTCGCAGTGCCACTCAGAGCTTTAATCGCATCGATCTTAGGGGCACTGCCACTACGTCCGTCACCCTGAGACATAAGTTGACAAGTCCCATGTGCCTGTAATTTCACTAGCACCCTTCCAAACCGAATGCAGTACTTCCCTGGACGAGCTCTTTCACACTTTCTCTACTGCTACTAATATATTGTACAGATTTGGTTTAGCTTATTTTTGTCTTTGTTCTATTAGTCTTCAGACTGGGCTTAATCCTACCTAAAACACATCAGACCAACGTGATTTCTATAGTACATAAACTAGTAATATAGAACGTCCTAAAGTCTCCTTATGAAGTAAATTATTTTTATACAGAGTAAAAAAACTATTAAATGAACTTTCCATTCTAATTTTATTTATCGAGTTCTTTAGTTTTCACGGTCCTTACAAACTGGAAATGAAACTATATTTTTCGTGGATCGAAATCGAGTGTTTTTCCAACTAACCAATGTTTCGAGCCCTTTACAGATCCCATGGTCATGGCTGACCTATAAAGGGCCCGAAACGTTGGTTTGTTTGAAAAAACAAATATGAGTAGATTAGAGGAAAAATAGTTTCATTTGCAATTTTATTTCCCTACGTCTTTAGCTAGCAACCCTGCAGTTTACTATCCGTAGGTCGCAGACGAAACTTGGTTTCCAAGAACGGTAGCAAACGACATGTCACCATTTTGTAGAAACTACGTGTGTTGTCTGCGATATGCTGCTGCAATCTGCGGTCTGCAGTATTGCTCTGAATAGTATCTGTATACTTCAATGTAGAGATGTGCGCCGATCGTAAAATCGTGGGCGGCGTCTGATGATTTTGGTACGGCATTCATTTTTCAGTTGTTTATAAACACACTAAAACTATGTTTAGATTAACCTTTTGTATTCAATTTTCCTTAAATTCAATATTTTAAATCTAAAAACAATCAATTTAAGGAATATTTCGATGCCTTACTTTCTCAAACTCGTATCTTATAAAGAGTGATTATTCAGCAGATTCTAAAACTTTCTTTTAAATTTATTATCAAGGGGGTTAATTTTAATGCATTACTTAAAGAATAGGTAAAAGCCAGTGTGTGAATGTGAAGGAAATGTGATGTCAAATTGGCCTGCAAAATTTGTATATACAATCCATTTTTAGCATTTCAGTAACTGTGTGCTTTAAGATACGAGTTTGAGAAAGTAAGGCGACGATTTATAAAAAAAAACAATCACATCATAATCTCTAAGTTGAATACCTCCGTAGTCAAGTGGCTTGCACACCGGTTTTCACCGTGTCGCCATCTCTGAGGTCCCGGGTTGAAACCCGGCCGTGTGAATGCAGAACTGGACGTTTTTGGTATCGTCGTTGTTTCCGATTTCCATTAGCATTGCTACCTTTGGGATCAGCCGAACGTGCATGAATTTGTTTAATAGGTATAATTAAAATCTAGTATTAATCGGATGTACATAACTAGACGTTCTGTAATTCATTTTAATTGTACGGCAATATTGTAGCAAATAATTAGCAAAAAGCTGATACTTCATTAAAACCGAATTTAACGTCCGTCAAGTTCATTGGCAGCGGTTGCGGCGTGGAAAAATCATATTATATTCTGCGGGATGCATCATGGAGAGTGTGCGATGGAATTGCACGATTTAATTACGCCTTTCGAACATCGGGGAACTAGACGTAGGCTGGGGTTCCACTTCTATATTGTGGGATATACCAATGATTCCACATTTAAATGGCATGCATTCCCTGAGCACTTATAACTTGGGCCTTTTCAAGGCGAAAGAGAATAGGCAATATGCAGATAGGTGTGCACGCTTCATCGTCTACTGTCCACCAGCGCACTCATTCTTTAAAAAAGTAATAATTCGCCTTCAATGGCGGCGCGATATGCATTTCTAGTGCAAAACAATTCCCACTAAAAATGCTTCAAAAACATACATTTCTGTAGTTCCAAGGATTCATATATCTTAGTACCATTATCGGGTGTGGTCTTTACCGTATAACGACTTCCAATGGTACAACTGCGCTATTGTCCAAGACAAGTGAGATTATTATGATAATATTGCCTAGTTTTTACGATTTTGCTGTTGTGCTTGCTTGTATTGATTTATTTTATTTATTACAGTGTGTATTTCTCAAGTTCTATGCTTTCGAATCTTTGGAGAAATTGTTTAAACCGTTAAAATCTTATTTCAAATATAAACTTCGTGTATACATTGTTAAGTTAAACTTTTCATTGATAAAATTACAATATTGATTTGTTTCATACCAACATTTTGATGTTTTCAAGAAAAGTTTTTATTATAATATACACATGTGTGATCATACGTCAAAATTACTATTATCACATGAAAGTTTTAAAAATAATACGAAATACATGAAACAAATTTTGTACACATGTGAAATTTTACAACTCTCCTATTTAAGCACAAAAAATTTGCAACTAATTTCTTTCGTAGTTTCCCTCTCCTGGAAAATTGTCATTTTGCAGATGTGGCCTCATTATACCAAGGATGTGGATTATATTTTTCTGTATATAATGGTGCAATAAACATATTTGACGTGACTCCACTTATACCATTCTTCCATGAGAGATGCCAACATAGAACGTCGTTGCGTAAATTCAATCGAATATTAACCTTGAGTCCGTGGTGTTAACTGAAAAAATCGTAGCAAGGATAATAACTAATATGCCAGATAACTACATCAATTTCCTTGTCTCAAACAGCTCTCTGGGGCACTACCCAGAACACCTAAACCAGAACCAATTCAGAAAAGTTCATTTCTTATATTGGCCTACCAAATGGGCCGTCAACAAAGCATCTATAACAGTGGACTTACAAAAAATAACAAATTTTAAAAAGCTATTTTTTCGAGTTTTTTTTTCAAACTTAAGAGCATTTCGGGCCCATTACAGGTCCCATGATCAAGACTGACTGGCACCTGCCTGTCCAAGTCCTGTAAATAACCAGAAACGCCGCTTTGTTGGAAAAAAGTTTAGTAACAGTAGAGTTCCTTTTGAAAGAGTTCGTCCAGGGAAGTACTGCCACTTATCTATTTCTGCCGCGAAATTACAGGCACATGGGACTTGTCAACTTATGTCTCAGGGTGAAAAGCGCAGTTGCCCCTGAGATCTTTGCGATTTAAAGGTCTGAGTGGCACTGCAACTGTTATGAATAGGTGTGTCGCTTACCACCAGGAGCACGATTTGTTCGTCTCGTACTTGGTATTATATAGCACTGCTATTGCAATAGCTCAAAATATGTGAAATTCAAAATTAATCCCATTTCTGAATGTAAAATTTGATTCTCTACATGTCAATAAAACTGTCGTTATAATATTGTGAAAAACAACTAAAATATATCTACTTAACTACTTAACTCAAAATGAGATAAGCTTTATGTGACCTAGTTCTGGCCAAAATTGTCCTTATTCAAAAATATGAAACTATTTATCTCTTTTATTTTTAAATATGTATGTTTGGCAAGTAGGAAATAACTTATACATTAATTTACACAGATCTTTCACGGAAAGCGAGTAATTCGTTTTTCGTTGATTATGAGAAAAGCACTTTTTGAGTTAATACATTATAGTATTAACAGTGTGATATGTATAAAAAAACAAATATACGCCATTTGATCCCAAAAAATCGTTTCGATTTGTATAAATATGTAACAATCGAGAAAAACCTAAGAATTCGATTATGACATATCTAATTCGGGTCCGTCAAAGCAATTTTACATTCCGTCTCGTAGGTGTCTCATAAAGCTAATTCCAGGTCCATTTCGTCATACTGTTTGTTGACTATTCGCCGTTTCAACTACACTGTTTGTTCAAAATACACCCGTTATAGATTTGTGGCTTTTTAATGGACGATTTCTTTTCAGAGATTTTTTGTAAATGTATATTGTTTTGACTTTTTTCCGTTTGCAAAATAAACGACCAATTTAATAATAGTATTACTCTTACTCAATGCACATTTGTAATATTTATTTATGAGAAACTTGGTACCCTAATGATTTGACCTACAGCTTCACAAGCAGAGACGTGGGTTCGAATTCGGGCTCGTATGTCTGTGTTTTTCGGAATTTATGTGAGAAATTCAATTTGAAAGAAGGATGGCGACATTCCGTGTATTTTGTAACCCAATGTTTTTGATGACGTACATTAAAGAGGCCCATCAATACTTGTGGTTAATTATCAAAGCATCAAAAAAGCTAATTGAGTACATTCTGTAGAAGCTGGGGTTATAAAGTTGATATTGGCTATGTTTATAACATAGTCCTGTATTTCGCTTCATAATGTTTGTTCGCAGTTGCAGAAAACAACAAGTTTTCAGTTTGTCCCCAAAAATAATAAAGAACTTGCTGAATACTACCTAATCTATCAAAGTCTGCCATATTTAATACAATGTTAACATGATATGCCATGGCAGAAATCTGCGACAAATAGTTACATTGTTTTCAATCTCTATGTGACATTGACATTGGCAAGAGACCTTTTGTCAAAACGTTCCTTTCCTAACTTTATTATCTCTCATTTAAATATTGTGTAAACATTTTTGTCACATTGTCTTTTATTTTTTATTTTATATATATCATTACTGTTTAATTGATTGTTTAATTAGGTATTTCATAGCTTGAATATTTTATGTGTGCACTATAAAATAACCAATAGTTCAGGTAGGTAAACATTCAATCATGCTTAAAAAGAAACGTACGTACAAGAGCGTCACCTAATCTATGGTCGACCTGAATCAATTGCATCGTGTTCTTGCATTTATTCTAAAAACATTGTTTTGCAATTTCTTTATTCCCAGCTTTTAAAAAGATACAAAAACATATTGATAACTAGGCATAAACTTAAACGTAAAATCATACTAACAAAGTCCATGAACGGCTCTTCGTTGACTTTAATTATTATTGGGTCTGCTTTCGCCATTCTTCCTTACTATGAGCTTAATGGTGGAGGAAAACATCGTGATGTAACCCTCTTGTCGAAGAAAATTCACAACCCTCGGAAAACGTGGCACATTGAGCCACCGTGGCGGGCGGGCTGTGGCCTAAACTCTCGCCTAAGAGAGCACTACAGAGAAAACCGTTGGAAATTGCACTGCAAAGCCCGTAGTTGATTTTTTGAGATACATATAGTGTTTCTGATATTCTGATATTTAATTTTACGGCAAACGTCGTTACGGTCCGTGGAAGGGTGAAAGAATGTGTTTTTTTTAAACTGTGCCTCTACCATGAGATTACATTGACAGTTATCGCTAGCGGCCATATTAAATGTATGTAAACAAAATGTCGATTCTTTTTGTAACCCCTAGGGGCGCTATATAATTTGCCTTACAAAATTGTGAAGTAATTTACGCGGTCGCTAGCGACAACTGTCACAGTTAACTCGTAGTCAAATTTGTTTTTATTGTATTGATCAGATAACAGAAAAAAAATTAAAACACTATTTTAAAACAATACAAATATGCATGCAACAAAAACATGCATTCTAATGACAATTCTGCCCTCCTTGTCGCAACTAACGCATTTGCATTTCGATAATCTTCGAGGTATTGCACCTAAAGTTTTATTGTCACCTAAAACAATATCGAGTTTTCTTTATGTAAACATAACTGGTTGATGACTGTACCACCTCAGTCAACCGTGCCCATGGGGAAACGTTGGTTTGTTTGAAAAAACAAATATACGCGATTTAAATCCGGAAAAATAGTTTCATTACCTAAAAAAAAAATTACTCTAAGGTATTAAAACATCGATTAAAGCGGGTTGTAGATCTCGTATCACAGATCCCAGTATATTATTAACTCAATTTTGCTAAAAAATATCGATGATGTCAGTTATGATAAGGAGAACAGAACTGAATGAAGCTTTCCGAAACACGAAAATATAAATAGTGATTTTATAATAATTATTGCAATTCCTATTGCTTAAGAAATAAGACAAAGTTTTAAAAGTATTCCGAACTTAGAAATGTTTAGAGAAAGCCCGATCTATAGATGTGCATTAATTTATTTTTTTTAACATTCTCACATTATAAGTGATGGGACCATTGATTTACAATTATAAAGTCAATGGATGGGACGAACAAGTCGTGCGCCTGATGGGAAACGACACACCTGTCCATAAGAGTTGCATTGTCACTCAGAGCTTTAAATTACAAAGATCTGAGGTGCACTGCCTCTGCACCCATCACCCTGAGACATAAGTTGAAATGTCCAATGTGCTTTTAATTTCACCAGCATCCTTATGCTTCAAAATCGGAATGTAGTAATGCACACATTACTACTTGGCGGCAGAAATAGGTAAGGTGGCAGGCAGTACTTCCCTGGATGAACTCTTTCACAAGGAGCTCCACTGCTACTAATTTGTTATAATAAAATGCCAAATTCCAGAACGTACAACTTACCAGGTTAATGGTAACAATCAGCTCATATTGCTGATGCCGCTGCCCCTTCTTCTTCTTGCCCTGCGGGGTCTTTACGGCCGCGGCTGCAGCCGCTGCCTGCTTCGGTGGTGCGGTTTTTGCTGCTCCCTTCTGCGCTGATGGCTTCACCGGGGTTTTGGGCCCTCCTTTTTGAGCTGCACCTGAAGAGAATATAATAAATTTTAAACCATTTGAAATATACCTTTATATCGAAAGTAAGCAAATTACGCTTGATATCGTCAACACTACGACGGCACCACCGAATAAACGTGTACTTATATTCCCTGCCTGCAGACTTGTTCCCTGAATATATAATATTTACTGCATGCTTCCTCATCGCCCTCATCATCACTTTCCATCAAGTGAGATGAACATCAAATGCACAAATTTATTTTTACTAAAAAAATTTAAAAACCATTATGAAAACCTAACTTTACAGATAAAAAATAAAATCTTCAATAACTCTGCATCGATAAATTCATTTAGAAAATGTATAATGAAAACGATGGGAATAAATAAACCTATAATTTGTAATGTTAAAGTGTAATGTTTTATTCATCAATTTCACGTAATGTATTTTTTTATTTATTTCATTTTTTTTAAAGTCCTGCACTAGGGTAACCATGTGTCGTGGGTGCCAAGGCCACATACTTAGACAACCACCAATTACGAGTACATATACATACATACAAATATTTCTCCCGGCCTGGGAATCGAACCTGGGACCTCTACGTATTATTTAAGTAATATCAAAATAGATTATTTATTAATAGGGGGAGGCGTCGTCTACTACTCATTCGTATGGCAGATTCCTCTGACAAGTTTTCTCTTTATAAATAGACAGTTCTTCGAGGATAGTGCAAATCCGCGTATGTAGAATTGGTAAATAGCGTATCTACACCAAACGACATTTCACAAGAAAGGGATTTAACGTTGTTATTTCGTTATTTCAATATACTACGACTTTCATTTTTGCACAGTAAGCGTTAATTTATATTTTCTACGGACTGATAACAATAGATTGCCGTAAATAACGCTAACTTGGTTGCCATGACATTTACGCGGATTTTATTTGGCTACTGAATTACCGAAATGAAGACTCATAATCAAATACTATCTCACCTTCCTCATCATCACTTTCCATCGCTACTATAACGCTTTAAAATGGAGATTAAATGCGCACTTATTTTATGTTAAAAAACATAATTAATGATCTATTAATATTGTAAACTACGACGCGGAGTTTGACTAACACATTCTACTTTCATATGAATGAATCGATGATTAATAACTCGAAAGTAACAAGTTTCTGCTCAAATGTTCCAAAGAATTAAAAACTCTGTATTTGCGAATGTCTCATCGAACTGAATGCTTAAAGTAGTTCTAAAATGTTAACGTAACTGAAATTAATTAGCTGCTTGTGTCACCTCGCATTTTGGGTACCCTGCCGTTAAATTGGTAATTTATAGCCCTGTTTCTTTGTTTCATTTCTTGAATAAATAATGTTGTCCTCACACGTCGTAAAAAACAGATTTATGTTCACTAGTTAAAAAAAGCGTCCTTGCGAGGTTTAGTCTGTTAGAAAATTTTATAAATGGAATTTGTTGGTAGATCATTCAAATAGTGAGAAAATATTCATTGGTAACAGTAATTACAAGTCATTCTATGCCATAAAAAATGTAAATACGCTTACATTGATTTAAAGTTTGATGATTATATTATATATTATAGATATATAGATATATTATATAGTATCTTCAGTCCCTTTGAGATCATGGATTTGAAATTATAATAGGGGTTTAAATATGAAATTGCCGATTTATTGCACTGGCCACTTTGAATTAAAACTAAATCTGCATGGCGTTAGATTTCAGAGTGAAACTTTTTTCACATGAAATATATAACATTCTTAATTAAAAAGTTATAAAATTTGATTGTTCGCCTGTCAATTGTTTTTATATTCAGCTTTTATCGTGAAGATGGATACAGCGTAAATCAGAGTAATTTTTGAATACGAGTTCCTACATGGGGTTAACGCAGCAGATATTGCTCGTAATGTCAATAATGTCTTTGGAGTGGATAAGAATGGCTAACGACGGTAACGGTTTGGTGGTCACTTCATGGTGTAATTCACTATAGCTTCCTCAGATCCGATCAAGCATTAACAACAGATATCTACTGTACAGCACAACTCTAAACAAAAAATAACCCCGACTTGTTAATCGATCTTTATTTACCATTATTGCTATATGATAACGCAACACCTCACACTGCTCGAGAAACAATTTTTAACACTACAAGACTTGCAGTTAGAAACTATCCGTCATCTTCCATGCTCCGCCGGACCTTGCCCCAATCGACTACCATTTTTTTTTTCACGATTTGGATAATTTTTTGCACGGAAAAAAAATGTGTTTCTATGAAACAGTGCAAAATACCTTCACACAGTTTGTGGAGTCCAGGTCCCCAGAGTTCTATTGCAAAGGTTTAAATGATCTACCGATTAGATGGCAGACGTATAAATAATGGGGGTTGTACCTTTGATTAAATGAATATACTTAGAATAATAACGCATAGAATGATAGATTCATATCAAACGAACTGTCACAAGTGAGGCAAAAATCAAATTCATGTAGGCTAGTTTTAGTAGTAGGAGAATTTTCGGTTTTAGTGAATATTTATATAAAAATACAAGTTGAAACGCGTTACTTCCTTATGGAATGTGATGTTAGTATCTATTTTATGTTTGTCTGACGTATTTTTACTCTCATTTACCGTACATTTCGTCATTTTTAGCTAAAATTCTTGAGCTGTTCGCGGTGCAAGTTGACCTTGAGCACTGAAGGCCCGCCCGCTCGTGTAGGCCCTTTGGGAGCGCTTCAATTTGCCTCACTTAGCGTGTGCGGATTAGGTTTCTATGCGTTATTATTCTAAGTGAATATATTTTATCCTACATAAAAAAAAATATTAATTTCTCAGCCCAAATATTAACGAGGTCAAATCACGACATTTTTAAATCAAATAATTAAAATACACCTTCTTTTCATTATTAGTCATGCTAATAATAGGGTTACCTATTATTGTTATATATTATTATTGGTATACTATTTATGTTAATTGATAGATAAAAAAAAACCGTTTTGAACTTCGATAGTTTGGGTTTAGTAGTTTGATGTACATTCAAATGATAATGGTAATGGTGTAACCATTTTAAACAGGAAATTATTTATTTTGCCTCAGATTTGTTATTTTCTAGTACTTATAATGAGGCTTAGAAAAGTTTCTATAGTCTTGAACAAGTACAATGAAACCGAGGGCTTTTGTATGGACAAAAAAAAGCCTGCGTATTTTAATACTGTATAATTAAACGGGAAAGTGATACACCACGACTCTCGATCGTAGTTTCTAGAATGTGTCTACTCAATGTTAACGTTTTAGTTTAGTTACCAAAAGTAATATTGATTAAATCTAGCTATACCTTTACGTTGTAATGCCACTGAAAATCTGTAAAGTCTCCAGTCATTAAGTCAGCATAGTAGACATGGCCTCAACCCTATCCTTAGAGGACCCGTACCCAGCAGCGGGACGTGCAGATTTCATCACGTTCTCCAAGATTTTTGAGAGATGCTTCACTGTGTTTTCGTTCACCATTAGCTTCTTCTAATATAAATCACATTTCAAAGGGTTTGTCCAGGGAAGTACTGACATGCCACCTTACTTATTTATGTCGCCAGGCAGTAATGCTTACATTACTGCATTCCGGTTTCGAAAGGTAAGTGTGCTGGTGAAATTACAAGCACATGTGACTTGTCAACTTATGTCTCAGGGTATCGGGCGCAGCGTCAGTGCTCTGAGTGGCACGCGACAGCCGTGTCGCTTATTACCAGGCACACGACTACTTCGTCCCACCACAAAAAATCTTATAGTATCGACGACATACATTACTGTGAATTATTGTCCCTACCCGCGCCGCCATGCTGAATTTTTTATTTTTTTATTTATTTATTCAAGATACACAAAATACTTAATCTATACTTATCAATAAGACTCCTTTCAAAAACTCTTTAAAGGGTTTATGCGAAGTGAGAATGCATCGCTTTTGTTACAATTTTACATAACCAAGTAATACTTTTTTATTACTTGTTTGCATTTCCTAACATTCATTAACATATCTGCATGGAGCTGCACAGGTATCTTATTTAGAATGTCTGGCAATATGTACTCCGCGGTGTTCATACCGTACGCGTTAGTACTTCGTGGCAGTTATTTTAAGTTAGTGTAAGTAGTGCGATGGAATTACACAATTTAATTCCGCCTTCCCCAACCCAAGACTAGGCGTAGGCTTGGGTTCCACCCCTATGTTGTGGATATTCCAAAGATTCGCACGAAGCGTTACGCTTCCAAATTTATATGGCGAACGGCTATTGAGTGGAATTCCCTGCCTGCAGACTTGTTCCCTAAACGTTATAACTTAGGCCTTTTCAAGGCGAGAGTGAATAGGCATTATTTAGGTGTGCATGCTCCATCGTCGACCTCATCAAAAAAAAGTTGATACGTAGGTAAGGTACGTAATCGATTTTGCCTACTCGTTTTTGTTAAGACACTAATATTTTCGAATTTGTCTAATATTAGTAACATTTTTGATTTGTCAAAGACCAACATCACCTTACAGTGGTTAAAAAGGCCAGTGTTGTTATCTTTAAATTTATTATTTATTTTATTTTATACAATTGTCTTAATTAGACTAACTTGTAACTTATAAATGTTGTCTAAATGGGATACATGCTTGCCATCGTGATGAAAGTATTTGCCAATCAGCGTAATGTACTCGCCGGTTTTTTCGCAGTAAATAGTACGCCATTGCGATGAGGCTTTTCATGTACCCCATTTGCGAAAGCTTTTATTTATTTATTTATAGTAATAGTTTATGGTACAGGAAAAAATACAAAAAGTGACATTAGACGCTTTAAAACTGCAGTAGAGCTGCAAATCGTCAGCACAGACTTAAGTTTGAAGACAGCACAAAAGTGACAGAGTTAATGAAAACAGAGAAGAGGAGAGGAGAAAGAAGACCACCCTGGGGTACTCCCGCAGCTAAGTCACACCAATCAGAGAAAGCCTCATGAATACACTGCAAGCGGTCTCTAAGGTAGGAGTTGAACCAAGCTATAACCGAAGGAGAACGAAGAGAAGCAAGCAATACGTCAAAGTCAACAGATTTGAAAGCAATGCGGAAATCCAGAAGTGTAAGCATTGAAAAGACCATTGTCCATTGCGAGGCGAATATCATCTGTTATCTTCAACAGTGCAGTCACAGTGCTATGACCAGAACAAAAACCTGACTGAAAGCTTTTCTAACTTATCACACTCAAAAATTGGGAATTAAAGTCACATAAGCACATGCGGCCACAGGGATTCGAAGCCGTCGACCTCTCGATTGAGAAGGAACTGTCACCCTACTGGACTACTACCGCTTACGCAGTGCTACAACGTTAAATAAATATTTCGGCGTCTTGACGGATTTAAATACTTATCGTAAAGAGTTCAATGTGATGTGAGAATTATTTACGATAACAAGTGACGGGACGAACAAGTCGTTCGCCTGGTGGTAAGCGACACACCTGTCCATAACAGTTGCAGTGCCGCTAAGAGCTTTGAATCGCAAAGATCTCATCCTGAGACGTAAGTTAACAGGTACCATGTACTTGTAATTTCACAGCACCGTACCCTTCAAAACCGAAACACGGTAATGCTCACATTACTGTGTGGCGACAAAAACAGATAGGCAGTACTTCACTGGACGAACTCTATCACAAGGAGACCTTCTAAGTTATAGATTTTGAGAGATGTTTAAGACATTCCCCATAGAAAACACTGTACATTATAAAAAGGAAACATTTAAGCTTATAATCTTAGTGTTCCTAAGAGTGTAATAGGTTTAAGGTACATGGCAGCATGTAAAAGCGACAGTGTAAGATCTTTTGATTTAATATTCAAATATACTTATGTTAGATTATTCTAGTTGTTGAAAGTGCACGCAAAACAATAATGATTGAAATGTATACACATTCATTCTAGATCTATTGTAGGATCTAAACACAGGGTTTTTTTGTTTAAAACCAAGGTAATGGGTGTCTGTATGTATTAATTTTTCAACGCTTTATAAATTTCCAAGGAAAATAACGTATCTATCCTGTGCCGGATTAAGTACCTTGGTTTCCCGAAGTAATTTAAATTTGTTTGTTAACCTTTCCCTCATCTTCGTTATTTAAATCCCGAACTGTAATAATGATGTAAATGAGCTAAGCGATTCCAAACTTTCGTATTGCTTAAAAAAAGAACAGTTTTTGCATATGATGAACTATGACATATGAATTGCATGGTCTGTGTGAGCGAAACGAATCTTTTTTTAATTGTACTTATTAGAAGATAAAAAAATATACGTTATCATTGTTGTTGACTGGAAGCATCGAGTATATAACCAGAAGTACAGACGAAATAAGGGCCCTCCATCCCTGGAAACTCATCAGGCAAAGGGACCTTATATCACTTTTAAATATCAACTCTCGTTTGCACTGAAATCACAAATTAGAAAGCTGAAACAGTACAGCGTCAACAAGTGGCCAGTGAGTACGTCTCCGTATTTTCCAAAAAAATAATATTATAAAAATATTTATTGTAATAAAGATAATATCTCTAACTATGGAGGGCTGTTACATTCGGTGGTATGGGAAAAACAGCAAAACATCTAATTACAAAACAAACGGAATCACATTTCATCGGTAGTGAAATATAAAAAAGTAATTTATAAATTTTCGTCCATTATAGTAAAGCTCAAGTTAAACTGGTCGATTTGAAGTGAAACAATTGCCGACACCCGTCAATTGTTTCGAATTCGGGCTGGCCAATTTTAGCGCAGTTGTCACCGTAATGATGTGGCAGAATAGTTTTGAAACAATTTGAATGATATTACGTTTTTATTTCAGGTTATATACTCGATCACTGGAAGAGAAAAAAATATTAAAGGCAATAGAAAATCGCAAGGAAAAGCATTATAATAGGGAAGATTGAAGGAAAATGAGGCAAGGGAAAACCAAGATGAACAGAAACTATAGGCACTGATTCTACAGACAACAGCTTAGTGAAAAAAGGGAGGTGATTTTAGTCGCTCAGGGCAATCTGCAACTTCAGAGGAGCTGGCAATTATTCGTTTTTAACTTCTAGAGACCTGTGGACTTACTTTTCGAAGAACCTCACGTCATAGCGCAAAGGAAATACATGAGGAGGGAGACCATTCCAGCTCTTAAATAAAAAGAACAAGCGAAAGGCTGTATCACGTAAATGAACTACCAACTGATGCTTTTTGATTTCAATAAAATTGAATACTTTATAAACAAAGACAACGGTATATTTATTTGCGCTATTTGAAATTTCTGGAACTAGAAGTTTCTCAAGATGTTGACTAGACTACACAGAATTAAGTATCTGATGTTGCCAGAAAAATTCTATTATCAAAACAAAACTTGTAGACTTTGAAACAAGTTTTCTTTTTTACTGAGAATACGGTCCCCTATTCCCACTACGCCAATGCTCTCATATTGGACCACGAACGTAGTGCCCCCTGAGACGTGGGTTCTATTATGCAGTAAGATCATTACTTCAGCTTACCTTTCTGTCCGGCAGTAGTTGCTTTCTGCCCTGCAGCATTCTTCTGATTGACGTGCCCTCCACCGTCTGCTGGTTTGTTCCGCGCCTGCAAATAACAATATACATTCAGTTAAAATTATTACGATAGGTTTATTTACTGCCGTTCCACGAGTAATGGCAAGATCTGCAATTTTTAACTGTAATGTAAATTTAACAGGCGTAACCTTAGAGCTTTTTCGCAGCAGTAAAATTACATTTATCTATTCTACGACAATGAACACTAGCGCATAGTACATGATGACATAATCTGTTAACAAAAACAAATGTCAGATACTTTGCTACACCGCGAACCCTACTGGGTTCAGATGGACACACACGCGTATGCCGCGTTGACGCGCGTTTTGAAGCATTTCCTCTGGACGCGGCGTTAACTCGTAATATTAAGTAAAATGTATGAATTTTTAGATACGTAATTTGAAAACAAGAGTTAAATTTTTATCACCTCAAGGCGTGTAAAATAGCTGCGTTTGTATGTTTTTAAAATTTTTTTTGTGTTGTTTATTTTCCGACCTACCGTCCGCATAAAATGAATAACACAAATTCAATTACAATCACAAATACGAAGAATATACCCGACACGGGTTTCACCTCTTCACTAGGCATCCTTAGGAGTTGTTGACTGTTCGACACTCGGCCGAAGAATCTTAATTTTCTGCGGAGGGTGGAAAATTAAATGCATGAAAAAAGTATTAAACACAAGCGTTGCAATTTTGCACGATTCTACCTTCACTGGGTTTACTTCCATTTTTATTGACGTGGATTTCAACTAAGTAACACTTTAATCTATAAATGACATAATCTGTCTTCCATTCACGCGATTGTACCCAGTTTTTCATCGTAGAGTCATAAATAACGTTTTTAATATGTGATGCCCGATCCATCACGTGTGTTTTTTATCTATGTTATTTTTCATTCCTCTTACTACGGAAACAAAGTTAGAAATATATACGGTCACTGTCCTCCGCACCCACCGCGCCACTCCCAAACCCACGTGACCTATAAATCACGAACAAACTACGTCCATTTCTAGACCGTGGAAATTACGTAATGTAAAAAACTTAATTTCAATTCGGACGCTTACAGTCCACCCATAAATTTGCTACTGTATAGATTCTCATCGCACCGATATCACTAAAAGCGACGTTACAACAAAAAATTTAAACCCCACTAACATTTTCAATAGGCCCCGACAATCACTCTGCAAATGTCACCGGCATCCGTGCAGCTGGTACAGGAAGCTCATACGTCATGTATTATGTTGGCAACACAAACATGTTGCCAACGTTGACAACATCAATGAAATGCCCGCTTTTGGCGGCTCGTATTACGTTTTCAGAGATGGAAAATGAAATTGCAGGAGTGAGGGTTCGTCCCAAATAGACTCTGTTCGACGTTTCTTATTTTACAATCCGTTGCTTTGAATAGGGCCATCTGTTGAAATGTACAGCAAATTCGATCATTTATGTTATGTTTGATTAATACAATTCTGTCCTATTTATATACCTAGCTTAATCGACATTTTAGGAAAATTGAGTTATAAACATATCTGAGATCAGGAAAATGAGATCTACAACCCCTTCTAATCAGTTTTTTAATAAGTTATTTGGTTTCAGTTTTATTGTTTATGAGTCGATACTACTCATCTCAAGTTGAATGAAAATTTTTGCCGTACTGAATTGATTTTATTGCGTGGATCGAGCAGCAAGGAGACTGGCTTTATTTGTCAAAAATTTGTTGTGTATAAAATTATTGTAGTAAATATATTTAAGTCAGTTCTCTAAAGGGAAACAAAAACTGCTAAATGCCTCATGTTCCACATTACTGATGTTTTAAACTATGAAATAATACATTTTTTTATGATATCCAGTGACTGAGTAAGTAAGTCGTGAGCCTGGTAGTAAGCGACACGCCTGCCCGTAACAACTGTTACGGGCAGGCGTGTCGCTTACTGAGCAGTGCCACTCTGAGCGTTGATAGCAAGAATCTGACGGATACTGCCACTGCGCCGGTCAGCCTGAGACAAAGTTGACAAATCCCACATGCATGTACTTTCACCAGTATTCTTACCCTTCAAAATCGGAACACACTAAGGCTCCCATTACTGCTTGGTGTCAGAGGTAAGGAGGCAATACTTCCCTGGACAAACTCTTTAACAAGGAGCTCTAATGTTACTACACATAATTATAGATAAAACGATTATTCAGCACAAATACATGCAGAAGCAAACATTTACAATCACTTTACAGGGTATATAACCATATACTTATAGAGAAAACTGTGCTGAAATGGTCTTGACTTAGCATAAATACTGTAGATCGTGAAAAGTCAAAAAGTGCTGGTTTTCTGCCAGTATCATATCGCACTGCTATTACAAAAGTGTTGTAACTCAAAATATGTGAAATTCAAGATTATGCTATTGCTGATCGTAAAATTTGAATCTCTACACCTCAATACAACGGTCGTTAGAATATTGTGAGAAACAATTGAAATCTACTTAATTCAAAATGAGACAATTTTTGTCATCTAGTTCTGGACAAAACAATCCTTAGTCGAAAATATGAAATTATTGTTTCCTTTTTATTTTTAAATATATTGGCAAGTAGGAAATTGTTTAGATGTCTGTAATAAACTTTAACCTATACATGAATTTTAATAAACTGAAAGATTTCCAATCGGGAAGGGAGTAATTCGTTTTTCATCGATTATGAAAAAAATAATTTCAGTTAATATACTATTGTATTAACTGTGCGTTAATATATATAACTCTAAAATGATACATATAACTCTAAAATGATAATGTATGTATCAAGTATGTTAAATACTGTTTCATTACTGGTTAATAGTCACTTCTAAAATATTTTACTAGCTCTTTAAAACTTTGAATGTCAGCGACAATTTCCGCCAGACATATCGATTTCTTTGAGAGGGTATCTCTTTTGCCGAGCACCTTTAACTTTTCCAGAACACTTCAGGGAGAAAAATGATATACCAGTACAAAGTACCTACTTAGCAAAGAGCTTATGCATATAAATTTTATACTTTGTGAAACTTATACAAATTCTTTATCATCCCAGAAACTTTTTAACATGGCGCATCATTAATTATAATTAAGTTTTTTATTTTCTCTCACAAAAAGAAGCTATGTAAAAGTTTCACACTAAATAAATCAATTTGTAATCATATTTAGCAACATCCCTGCAAACTTCATCAGCTGTACGTAGAATAATGTATAGAAAGTAAAAAAAAAATGTCAGTTACTTCGTCTCGAAACTAGGCATATTCCTTGTATTATGAATACCAGAGAAAAGAAATTCTCTCTGGGGACCTTGCCCAAAACACCGCGACCGGAACTAATTTATAAAAGTCTGTTTCTCAAATTGGTCCTTCTGGGAATTAAAACCGGGATCTAGCGTCCATAAGGCTAACCATGAAGGAAAAGAAAATTTGCCTGTTTTAATTATATCGTGAACGTCTTACGAAGTGATCTTCTGTATACTCTTTTTGTATACGTGTATTTCCTGTGAAAATTTGTGCACTGCCACCTTACCTATTTCTGCCGCCAAGCAGTAATGTGAGCATTTTTGAATGGAAAGGGTGCTGGTGAAGTTACAGGCACGTGGGACTTGTCAACGTACGTGTCGTGGTGACGGGCACAATACAGTGCCTCGCAGATCTTTGCTATTTAAAGCTCTTAGCGGTTCGTCCCGTCACTTGGTATTGTGAAAAAAAACTTATTGAGCCATTTACAAAGTTTGTCATTTAACAATGAATTGTACGTTACATTAAAATCTACATAAAATAATGCTAAGGTAAAGCTTCTAGAACAATGGTTATTATAAGAAAATCCAATGAATTATAATAAATAAAAATAACATACCATGCTACCTACACCCCAGTAGCGAAAAGATTATATACGTGTAAGTGTGTGTTTGTGTATTTATTTATTTATTCATTTCTGTATCTCAGTGTGCTCTGTTTAATTACTTAGTTATTATTATTATTATTACTTTTAATAATATTATGATGAAAATTGAAAAAATGAGATTCAACTTTTTTATAAATAAGATGTAGTTCAACTGAATTAGTAGCCAAACCTTTATTATAGCTACATTATATTATTTTAATGTTACATAATGCAATCAATATGTAATAATAACCTTGAATCAACTTTAGGTAAATACATTTTCTTGAAAACTAATTCAGAATTTTGCAAGCTAATTAGAAATAATTTGTTCATCGCAAACTTGAAGCCACAAAATCTGAGATAAATGTATCTCGTTACGGGAAGTCGAGTGCATTTCTCATCTTTTTCTCTCCCGTGAAGTTTTCATAATTTTCTCCTTTTCCCACCACCTAATGGCGTGTGAGCTGGAAAATTTATTAAAGCAGTTTCCTTTTAACAAATCGATGCCATTTGTTAAGGTCTAATAAGCATAATTGTCTAGTCAGACAAAAAACAATTTTTCCTGAATGTAATCGGTAAACCGCATCGCCCTCTTAGTTATAAAGTAACGAAGTTTAAAATGTAACTTTTTGAGAAATTTGAAAATAATAAAAAGTAAGGGCTGTTGAGACCGACTTCGGAGCATCGCGGCGCATTTCCCTTTTTTTTAAATTAATATCTAGTAACGGGACCAACAAGTCGTGCGCCAAGTTGCAGAGCCATTCAGAACTATAAATCGCACAGATCTGAGGGGCACTGCCACTGCGCCCGTCACTCTGAGACATAAGTTAACAAGTCCCATGTGCCTGTAATTTCACCAGCACCCTTACCCTTCAAAACCGGAACACAATAATGCTGATATTATGCTTGGCGACAGAAATAGGTAAGGTGGCAGTACTACCATGGACGAACTCTTTCACAAGGAGCTCTTCTGCTACGAAATGACTCTCTGACTTCTATCTTCTCATATTCATTGAATAATCTCAGTACAGAGTACTAAAAAAACCGACCTCAAAAGTACGTGGAATTACATATAATTACCAAGTTTTATTGAAATCGGTTACCGGAAAGTGCGCAAACCCGGATTCATCCCCTAGTTCGCCACTATACGGGACTTGACACAGAAGATGATAAAAATCGGTTCTCACTACCCAAAGCGTATTGAGAGAGAAAACGCCTTGAATTAAAGAATAGCAAAATCAACCATTAAAATAATTGATCGTTATACTAAAATATAGGCGCTATTTATAAAAATGAATCTTCATGCGTGAACAGCCACCCTTAGAGGTGGATGATTTTCTTCAAAATTAAATGGGAACACTATGGAGGTACCCTCTTTCCAACAAAAAAAAGAATCATGAAAATCGGTTCACAAATACCGGAGTTATCGCGTAACATACATAAAAAAAACATACAGACAAATTGAGAACCTCCTCCTTTTTTGAAGTGGGTTAAAAATTTTATGTGTAGCCATCCATTGGTTTGCGCAGGCCCACAAATAATCATTTTTCATATCAAATAAGTTTTGTCAAATTTTTTAAGTAATTTTTGTAACATGGCTTGAAATTTTCTAAAAATTGCTTCTTGAACTTCGTTATTTTATTAGCGCGGACGTGAAATGTATTGAACTGATCAGTTTAGAACAAATAAGCTGAGCAGCGTCAGCCATCTAACATAACGTAAGTCATATGAAATAATATGGGGACAAACAAAATCTATTTTAAGAAAGTCGCTTATAACACCGCCGCTGCGGTTTGGCCACAACATTTAGTAGGTAACTTTACGACATTTTTTGCGGCCTTTCCTCTAGACACAAGTTTACAGCCTGTTGGCTAAGAAGATTTAACAACGCAGTAGCAACGAACTATAACGTACGCTCAAATTGAAGAGTGGGTGAACGCTGTGACTTTGTAACGCAGTACCTTTTTTAAAAAATATTAGTTTTACATAGGAAATGAAACTATTTTTCCGGACTTAAATCGCGTATATTTGTTTTTTCAAACAAACCGACGTTTCGGTCCCTTTACAGGTCCCATGGTCACGGTTGCCTATTTTTCGGTTGATTGTACGGTTATTAGTTTTAATTAATTACTTTTAAAACACAATAGTGAAAATTAACTTCTATGAAAAGTAAACGCATATGCACACTGCATCTGACTCGCATTCCTTCCGACCCCGAGACTATATAAATCTAGAAAACTCAGACCCACTTCGTATGTCGCTTGTGCACTAAGTCCTATTCGAATCCGAGAAAATACGATTCTCGCTTGCACACCTAGATATAAAATGATTCCTGTGACATTTCGGACTGTTATTTCTCGGATTCGGAACTGGGGGTCTACTCTCGATCTCCGTCCGACATCCGTCCGAAACAATTACTGTCAAATAAGCAATACTCGACCAAACGAAAAGACGCGTGATGCGAATGAAGCTTCATACTTGTTACCTGTCTTTTAATTTGGTCGAACTTATTTGACAGTAATTGTTTCGGACGGACGTCGGACGGAGATCCAGAGTAGACCTCCCGATACGAATCGGATGTAGAGCGCTAACGCTCTAAGTCATCTAAATACAAATAAATTATTTATCGACGCATAGGTTATAGAAATTCACCGTAGCGAATTGCAGCGGTTTCTATAAATCCTTTTTAATACAGTTGCTCAAAACGTGGTATTTTTCGCACTACAAATCGTGCGGAAAGTTGGATTTCTCGCACTAGTGCTTTTTACTTTTCCAGTTTATTTTAATTTACTGTTGTTTTAAGTCTTTTTTTTTTTTTTTTTTTTTTTTTGTGACTCGGCAAAATGACTGCACCGCGCCTGATGGAAAGTGCGAATACAGTCCAGAGATGAGAGTAACGGATGGAAAACACAAATATCTTCACTCCGTCACTATTATTTTGCCGGTCTGGCCATGACTGATGACTGATGCCTCGAGACTCGTGAATAATGACTAACTTTCCGCACTTGTATCAAAAATAACTATTTTTATATTTAAAATAGTTTATTAGCAGTTTAGTTTTCGATTGAATTCTAAATTTAAATGTACTTGCTTTTTGGGCGCCTTTTCTCTGTTTGTCTGTTTTTCGTGCTCGTGCAAAACTCTTTATTTTTTGTGTAAACTGTTAGTACATTTCCATAAGAACATTATGCTATTTAACAGTTCGCTACATTCACATAACAAAATAAGTATAGTTTCACTGCGCCTGGCCTAACGTGAGGTCCAGGGCCCTCTTTAGTAGCAGTATAACTACTTGTGAAAGAGTTTATACTAGAGAAGTACTGCCACCTTACGTTTTTCTGCCGCTAAACAGTAATGTGAGCATTAATTACTGCGTTCCGGTTTTGAAGGGTAAGGGAAAAGGTGAATTACAGGCACATGGGACTTGTCCACTCATGTATCAGGGTAAAGGTTCTTGTGATAGAATTTGACGTATGACCTCATGCGAGTTCATTATTCCGAAATTACGATTTAATTTAAAAGGTTCTTAATTTACTTTCGTAATTACCTCGCAGGTTCAAAAGATCCTTTTGAATAATTTCGAGCTTATTGACATTTTAAACCCTCAAATTTTAATAACATTTTCTTTGTACCTTTCCTAAAAATCCAATAACTTCCTGGAAAATTTAAGCATCCAGTAAGTCTACGAGTCGTTCAACTCTATGTTTAAATTAACTGACTAAGTACTCAAAACATTTAAGCATTGGATTAGGGATGAGCGCCTTGATCATTTTAATTTTCATAAATATTTAACGTAAATGAAAAAAGGATATTTTATTTTGTAATAGTTTTCAGAACTTAAAGTAATGACTTTAAAAAAAATTAATAATATAATAATAATAATAACACATACACTTAACATAGCCCGTACTAGGGAAACCCTGTGTCGCGGGTGTCATGGACATGCACACATAGACAACCAGAAATTACATCCAAAGTCACGAGAGAATATTATTACATATATTTCTCCCGGCCCGGGAATCGAACCAGGGACCTCTGCGTGGCACTCCAGCACGGTAACCGTTCGACCACAGAGGCAGTTAAAATTGCCGCCTACTGCTTTTCCACCAGCTTACTGACAAAAATCAAAGATTTGCATTGAACATTGTATATTAAATCAATATGAGCACTACGGCAAGAAAAGTGGTAACATTAAGTACTGCCGATGAACAGGTTAAATTTGTTTAGAACAATATTATAAACATGGTTTGGTTTATATTATATATCCACCAGTGACAATTGGTGGATATTTGAAGTTTGTAAGCCGATATAGGTTTTGAATGGTAAGGTATTTTCCATTCAAAACCTAAAACTAAATTATAAAATTAATATCTTAGATAAGTTTTATTTATAAGAAGCGTTAGTTTCACTACTGCTCGGACTATCGACGTGTTTTTTTAAATATTAACGGTGTAATTCAGAAATATAATATATAATACTTATACACTGAAAACGCCAAACTGCTGTGCAATTTGTTGGCGACATGTGCACTCTTAATTATATGTCTATTTTTTTTAAATTAACATACTTGTATATTAACCAAATATAGAGTAGCTTGCTGACTTTTTGAATTTTTATATAGTTTACATATTGATTGCTTGGTTTTTAGTATACACTCCATTTGCCGGTCTAATGCGGCAAGCGAATAGCTTTAGCGTGAAGCCTGAAAATCAACAATGCTGAGTATTCATCTGTTTGTCCACAATACAGTTCTTTTGTTTTAATTGTTGGCTTATGTTTGTTTATGTGTTTTGTGGACAAACAAGTGTCTTTTGTTTTTTACTTTTTTTTTACTTCAGTGAATGTTTACACAATTTACGTCGTTCAAAATGTTCGTAACTAAATATCGTGTACACCTTTTTCCATAATAGCTAAAGGACAATATTTTTTTCAATACATTTCCCTTAAAATAAATTACCTTGACTAGTTTACCCCGGCTTACTCTTTTTGTCATATATCTATTTCTAAAATCAACTTTATAATTATCACTATAGTAACTTTTTTAACACTACCACATACTAGTAGCAGTAGAGCTGCTTGTGAAAGAGTTCGCCCAGGGAAGTACTGCCACTATTTCTGTCGCCAAGCAGTAATGTCAGCATTACTGCGTTCCAGTTTTGAAGGGTAAGGTGCTGATGTAATTACAGGCACATGGGACTTGTCAACATATGCCTCAGGGTGACGGGTGTAGTGGCAGTGCCCTTCAGATCTTTGCGATTTAAAACTCGGAGTGGCACTGCAACTGTTATGGACAGGCATGTAGCTTACCATCAGGCGTACGAACTTATTCGTCCCGTCACTTGATAGAATAAAAAAATACTTACTCTTAATTTGACATGACTTCCCAGTGATAAAATAACTCATTGTGCCTGTGTCCTAGCATTTTTGTTTCACATATGTGCACGCTTGATGTTTTATTATCCTAATTTGTAACTTCTTGATTTCTTTTAGATAAGCAGCAAAGGTCTGACCACATACATTTAATCCACAGCTGATACGCGACGCTGTCAGTATAAGCTATCTGATCGCCTTAAAGTGATTCCGTATTTATAAGTATGGCGTCTCCCTTAAAATTTAAATTCTATGAATCGTTGTATTTTATAACCGTAAAATGGACTTTAAAGCATTTTAATTCTCCTAAAAGCTGCAGTTATTTCTCAACGTCTTTTTGTTCAACTCACCTATTTATTTCTGTGCAATCTGCGTAAAATGAATTCACTGCTGTGCCGAATGCAATCTTTTGCACAAGAAATACGGTCCTTTCCCGAGAAATAATATCAAATGTAAATGGAAATCTTGTATACTTTGGACCATTTAAATAGTTTGATTCATCAAAGTCAAATTCAAATAATCATTTATTCCATAGGTAACATTTTTACACTTGAAAATGTTATTTTTGAAACTACTGTTCGTTCACTGAGAAGAACGAGCAGGAAACTCTAGGGATTGCTCTTTCGAATTTCAAATAAATTTAAATGCTTAGAATACACTTTGAATCATATTTGTGTGGAATCTAGACTCCTGTTGTCTTTTCATACATCTTTATCTAACATGTAGCCTACAATTTTGTAATATGACTTTTCAAATAAATACTTTTAATGTAGGTTTTAAACTTAGGAAATGGTAATCTTAATATGCTCCGGAATCTCATCTTAATATGCTCCGGAATCTCATCGTAAAAATCGTATACAGTTCCCCATAAAAGAAACGTTTATCTTAGTTATCGTATTATTTATTATAGTCATATTTACCAACTGTGCCAAAAATATGTATTCTTAGCGTGAATTGACTGCAGGAATAATAAACTTACTAATTTTTTTTTTTTTTATACATGACAGGCAAATGACTCCACTCCACCTGATGTTAAGTGGAAAGTGGTATCCAAACGCGAAGGAACCTAGTGCAGCGATGAAACCCACACTGCACTAGCCACCTCCACCCTGCCTGCCTACAATATGCCTCTTCACGCCTCGTTTGAAGGACCCCATATCATAAGAGGGAGGGAGGACATGTGCCGGAAGGGAGTTCCATTTGTCAACTGTGCGGCAGAGAAAGGAGCCACCAAACCTTTTAGTACGCGATGGAATGCGGCAGGTAGTGAAACGGTGACTACGAAGGCCAGCACGCGTGCTTCTGAGCAGGAACGGGGAAGGGGGGATGAGGTTGAACAGCTCTTCAGAGCACTCACCATGGTACATGCGGTAAAAGGCGCTAAGCGATGCAACATCTCTACGCAGTTGCAGAGGTTCAAGGCGTGATGATACCTCTTCGTCGTACCACATTATATATATTTATATATATTATATTATATATATATATTTACTGAGTATTCATTTAAATTCAACTTGCAGTTAATAAACTCAACGTTAGTTGAAGGATATTCACGTAGAGACTAAAACTTTGTCAATTATCTATTATTAATATCATTTATTTCTTAGGAAATGAAACTATTTTTCCGGATTTAAATCGCGTATATTTGTTTTTTCAAACAAACCGACGTTTCGGGCCCTTTACAGGTCCCATGGTCACGGTTGACTGTTGTTTGTTGTTGTTTGAAAAAACAAATATACGCGATTTAAATCCGGAAAAATAGTTTCATTTCCTATGTGTAACAATCGCGAAAACCTAAGAACTCGATATCATTTATTTCTTCAAAACACTGAACAGAATTTACGTAAGCATTTCGGATTTATAGGCGATTACATCGATGCAATCGCGCGTTTGTATCGACGCAGTCGCACGTTTGCATCGATGCAGTCGCACGTCGGTGCATTACTAAAATGTTTATGTATCAAGAAAAGCGATTTTATAGGGTGATTCCTCCCGCCTAAACCTAAGCATAGCAATAAACTAAACCACTTTGCTATGAAATTAATTATTATAATAATCCCACTTACTTAATCAAGTACTATAATTATATTATAATATAATTATTATATATATATAAGATAATTGTCTCTACTTATTATTATTATTATTTTTATTGTTTCATGTAATTATGTGCAAAACATGTTTTAATAGGACAATAAAACTTTTTGTATTTTGTATTTTTGTATTTTGTACTTAGGCAGATTATATACAAGTGCGGTTTTCACCGCGGTTTTATTTTATATTAGTGTATATTATGAGACCGCACGTTGCGCTCCACACAGACATGATACAGCGTGGCTGCTGTGGTAACCGCGACACCTAATGGTGACGTGCCGTTGATACAATGTTAATCCACAGATTACAACACATTGAACTAATCCTATCAAAAACCCCACGTACGTAAAAAGGCGCTGTAATCCAACATTACAAATTAGTTTAATTTGTGTTTGGAATTGTATCTTATTATAAGTGTCCTGCAAGATTTGTGTAGCTTAGGTGTTTGTCAAGGTACGAAATTGGGCCCATTTTTGTATTCTTTGCATATAGTTCTGTACTGATCTGCCTCAGTGGCCGAACGGTTACCATGCCGGACTGCCACTCAGAGGTCCCAGGTTCGCTTCCCGGGCCGGGAGAAATATTTGTATGACCTACATTTATTTCTCTCGTGACTTTGGGTGTAATTTGTGGTTGTCTATGTGTGTGTCCATGGCACCCGCGACACAGGGTTTCCCTAGTGTGGGGCTACGTTGAGTGTGTGCGTTATTATTATTATTATATTATTATTATTATTGTATGTTGTTTAAGGTTACAAAACAAAGTCAGTAAAATGGGCAGACACTGTGGCCCCTGGCGAGGTACGCCGCCAAATCAATCGAGACACATAGAGCCAGGAGACTTATTGGCGGCATAAGCTAGAATCTAAACTTGATAGTTTAATCCACTGGCGCGAAGTTGCCTATCTGGCGGTTTTCTACAGAATATTCTTCGATGAGCTCATTCCGCCCATCCGCTTTTATCAGAGGACAGGGTGTCGGGCGCAGTGGTAGTGCCCTCAGATCTTTGTGATTTAAAGCTCTGAGTGGTACTGCAACTGCTATGGACAGGAGTGTCGTGTACCCAACAAGTAATTAGCTGGTGACCTAAACATTAATACTCTAGAGACTAAAGTATCAAAAAACGTTACAATTTTCTTGTATTAAAAAACTACAATTTGACAATACACATTATTGAACCTACAAAACTTAATATTTGCATTGACCATTTACTTACTAACGTTGACGAGGCTGCTGCTGAATTACAACATTTATATCTGTCTGATCACAACACGATGCAAATCTTACTTATACCGGTCAGTAAAAAATTGTTCAGCCTATTGAATATTATTTAAAGGTCCGAGATTATAGTAGTCAAAATCTAGAGAGATTTTGTAACTACTTAAAAGAATTGTCTTTCGTAGAGATATTAAAGGAGCGCGATATAAATAAAGCCATGCAACATTTCCATGACACCTTAACCTTATTGTATAATCACAACTTTCCCTATAAATTATTTAAAATTTACAATAAATATAAAAAACCAAAATGGATCACTAAAGGTGTCAGAAAAAGCTGAAGAACTAAGAGAACATTGCGTTACCAATATTACACCTCAAAGTCAGATATTAAAAAACAACAATATCGGTTGTACTCGATAATACTACGCAAATGTTTAAACGCAGCTCAAAAGTTACACAACGATAAACTTATAAAAAACGCAAAAAATAAAGCAAAAAATCTTGGAAAATTGTGAAAAACGAGTTTAATAATATTAACAGTGATCAATTTATTTCATTTCATTTTATAAATGAAATTATAATAAATTATAGTACTATAACTGACCATGTATGCATAGCTAATGAATTTAATAATTATCTAATTAATTGAACTCGCTTAAACAAAAAAGTAACACTAAACACAAATAAAATTCACTTTATTAATTAAATTTTTATTGAATTGAAATTAAATTTTTTTTTGTGAAATTACTCCACTAGTTTGTTATAATTATTAATACAAAGATCGAACACTCAGAAAAAACACTCCGTGTCAGACGCTATACCAACTAAGCCACGGAACGAACCAACGGACCTCACGAATTCTTCTATGTGCTTGCGTCGTGTCTTTGTACTTGGTCTTTCAACGACTTTTTAGTCGTAGCGCCATCTATGAGAAATCTATGACAGATTTATCACCCAGTTAGTACCTTTACCAATACCAATTCACTTGTCCAATAGTATTTATATCCAACCTTTGGATCTCAAAGAAATACATAATATATATGAAATCATTAAATAGTACTAATTCAACAGGATATGATAATATATCGACTCGAGTTGTCAAATATTGTGCAACTGACCTGATCGTACCCCTCACTTATTTAATTAATCTGTCATTTGAACTTGGCATCTTTCCAGATTTGCTTAAAATGTCAATTATTAAGCTTATACATAAAAAGGGTACAAAAACTGACATGACCAATTACCGTCCCATGGCATTAGCTCCAGTGCTATCCAAAGTATTTGAGAAAGTAATGAAAAAGAGGCTTCTCGACTTTGCTTCCAAATACAACTTAATAAAATCAGAACAATTTGGTTTCCAGCAAAATAAGTCTACTTCCTTGGCAGTTTTCCATCTGGTACAAGAAATTGTCGAAAATGTGAAGAAAGGAACACCTACAACTAGTATATTCTTTGATATGAGCCGCGCATTTGACTTCGTATCCCATGACTTACTTCTCCAAAAATTAGAATATCTTGGTATTAGAGGATTGGCTCGGGAGTGGTTGGCATCTTATCTCTGTAATAGGAGGCAAGCGGTGGAAATTAGGACTCTGAATAAGGATTCTCACGTGGTTTCTAATAGGTCCTTATATAGAGTGAATGCATACGGCGTGCCTCAACGTAGCGTGGCTCAAGGTAGCGTGCTTGGACCACTACTTTTCCTGCTTTACATAAACGACCTGCCTGATGTAACGTGTCATAAATGCATTTTATTCGCGGATGACTTATCCATAATTATACCGTATAAGGAAAATATAAAAAGTATGAATTTGACATTAACAATACAATTGCACTAATAATTAATTGGCTAAATAAAAATAATTTGACAGCGAATCTTAACAAGACAAATTTTATTCAATTCGGGACGGTTAGACACAAAAAGTTGAATCTAAATATAAATTACAATGGACAAACTTTAGAAGAAGTAGAGCGAACTAAATTTCTAGGTGTCATAATTGATAACAAGTTTGACTGGAAGATACATATTGAGTCAGTAGTTAGTAGTCTAAATCACTATGTTTATGTTCTAAGGAGACTACGTGACACTTCCGCTATGTCTACTACTTTAGATGCCTATCATGGCTACGTTGCCTCCATGCTTCGATATGGGCTTGTAATATGGGGAAATTCGACGGGTGCAAATAAATTATTTGTAGCACAAAAAAATGTGTACGAGCAATAGGTGGCTTGGGACCCGGAGAATCGTGTATACCTTTGTTCAAAACTCTTAACATACCACTGCCTTATATGTACATTTTTGAGGTGTCTACTTTTGTCAAAAATAATTATAAACTTTTTAAAAGGACACGGGACGTTCACAGTAGTACCAAAATTTTAAGCAAATAAACTTTAATCTAATCTAATCTAATCTATTCTAATCTAATTTCATTACCATCAGGCTCATGACGCATAGTAGACGCATACCACACCTAGAGGTGCCGGTGATGATTTTATACCGATTTATCGGATATCGAAGTTATAACAGGTAGAAAAACTAATATTAATTGCTATTTCGGTAACTACTCTAGCAAACCATAAAGTTTTTAACGCCTGGGTCTGTCATTTCAAAAAATAAACCACTTCAAAAATACGTCACGACAATCGTGAGTGTTATTGTTTTGGGCTGGTGATTTCGGTGTTTATTTATTGAAAACATACCGTAAGTAGCGTTTTTTAAGTTTACCCTGAATATAAATGTTTATAAACTATACTTTAAGGAGTAATTTCATGATAAACGTTAGAACCACTCAAACGGAATATTATCATATTTATCCAAGTACACCAAAAATTTCATTAGTGCTTTTTAAGTGCAGGATTTGCGGTGTATTACTGCATTTTGTTTGAGACGTTTTTGTTGGTAGTACGTAGGGTATTTATTTAGCAATGCAGAATAATAATTTTTATTTACAAAAACTTGTTTTTAAACTGAATGCTTTTCTAATTTGCGAAACCAAATAGCCGCCATTTTGCGGTAGGAGGAGCGCATCGCGTGAACGGATAAAAAAAAGTCGGGATACGTCCTTACTTGCTCGATATTTCCTTCAGGCGTAATAAGATTTTTGTCATCTTTTCTTATGCGCACGGCCTACGAATGGAATTTCCTGCCTGCGACTGTGTTTCCAAGCACATACCCAACGGTGGGACTAAATAGGCATCTTCTCGACAAGCTCGTTCCATCCATCTAAATGAGTGCGATATCCTCTCGTTTCGGCAACCGTTTATCCAACAAATAATTTTGAAAAAGCACTCAATTACTCCATTTAATTCCGTTACTTTCACCAACCACGGACGACCGATACCTTTTCATTTCGTACACAACTCCGCACAACACACTCACATACATTCTTTTGCTTCCTTGGTACTTTCCTTTACTTTAATTTAAATTCTAATTTGCATTATTTCGCCATGAACAAAATAGAATGTAAAAGGACCGTCAAATTGTGGCTTAAGAGTAAGACTTACAACGAAACAGGACTTGCTGGAAGTTGTTTCATAATTACAATTTGTTGTTTTATATAGGTAACCATTAATGTATAACCACTAATTATTTTATTGTTAAATATAGAAAATCTATTTTTAAGCTGTAATATAAAGGAATTTGCCCAAAAAGATGGCTAAAATACAGGTATACATTTATTTAGTTTAGGCATCGCAATTACACATTAGATGCTAATATTAAAATGTATAATAGCTTTACTATGAAGAATGTATAATCTAGATTCCCTTGTTAATTCCTATTTGAATACTATAATAGCTTTATTTACATTTGATTTACTTACATTGTATTAGATTAAGTTATATTGAAATAAATTTATCTTATCGTAGACCCTATCTTTGCTCTAGGGCTAGATCACTACCTAGCCCACATGACCACTGTCAAGAACAAGGTCAATTTCATTTAAAAAAACCGCATAAGGCTCAAATAAGCTAACCTCTGCTAGTGGTAAAGTGTATTTTTATACACTTTTGCGGTTGATACCCTGAGTCTCTAAGGGATACAACCTTTCTATTAGCCTCGTTGAAACCTCCGGTGACCAGACAGTGATAATAACGCCCACACTCAACATAGCCCCGCACTAGGGAAAACCCTGTGTCGCGGGTGCCATGGACACACACATAGACAACCACAAATTACACCCAAACTCACGAGAGAAATAAATGTAGGCCATACAAATATTTCTCCCGGCCCG
Organism: Hyposmocoma kahamanoa; assembly: GCF_003589595.1. Lineage (NCBI taxonomy): Eukaryota > Metazoa > Arthropoda > Insecta > Lepidoptera > Cosmopterigidae > Hyposmocoma > Hyposmocoma kahamanoa. Next base: position 18,574,577 of record NW_020654466.1, read on the forward strand.
GGAATCGAACTTGGGACCTCTGCGTGGCAGTCCGGCACGGTAACCGTTCGGCCACGGAGTGCAGTGAGCAAACACTTTCAGCTTTTCAATAAATTTATAATAATACATTTTTAATGCCCATCTTTCTCTGTATACGTATCTCTATTGTCGTAATTGTCTAACACGATTTGAGGTACTGCATGTCGTTTACTTTTTCAGTATACCTCATTGAATTACAATTATATGGACGTCGGGTCCGCGCTAAAAAGTGTCCGAACTTATAGGGCGTTAAAATCGTATAGGTACAGAGCGTCATTTACGCTTTAGTCTTCGTTTGTTCGACTGACAGCGAAGCAAGCAAAATTAGACAGTACTGCGATGACATTACAATTTAAATTCAACGTTTTAGCTTTTTCATATTCCTTTACATGTCACTACGTTTAAATAGGTTGACTTGGGACATTTTTTTCGTGGTTTTTGTATTAGACCCGTCGTCCATTTATTTGTAAGTCAATGGTATACCTATTCGGTATTTGCTATGTATTGTCCACTTTTCGTAAAATATCAGATACCACGATGGGAAAAGGGGGAAACAACTATGCTGCAACTAGGCTGCATTTCACTTTTTTCTATAATAATTGTGATCAGATTGCATACGTAATAACTACGTCAATCAGATTAATAATAATAGATACATTTATATGTATATACATACAAGGGATTTATGCTAAAGTATATGATATTTCAATTGTTATATTCGACATTTCTTCTTTTTGTTGAAGATAATACCATTCGTAAGGGTGATTACACATAGCGCCGTTACAAGAGTTATGACGTCATATTGCAGCACCAGCTGTGCAAATGCAGCCCATATGGCGTCATCTACTAAAGTCGAACATTAGTAGAGAGTTGCGGCAACACTCGCCGCCCGCCGCTGCTGCGACGCGTGTATGAAAGTTTGTATACAAATGCAAGGATGACTACTACTACTGCACAGCAGCGGCGGGCGGCAACGGTGCCGTTGTTGTTACGGTACCGTGTGTAATTAGTCTCACTGCTGACTGGTCCTTCTACGGGTATGGCGTACCCGCAGCATAAGCATACCCCGTAATGTAAACCCGACCACGCGCTGCAGCCCGAGGCCGATCTCACCGTAGTAGGTGGGGTACAGGGCTCGTTGCATTATATAGATGTCCATGCTCCATCGTCGTCCGTTCCTTTAGATGTCATAGAGGTCAAAGGCGTACTGATTTTAACCATAATATTTTTTTTAAAAAGGAACCGGCTTCAAACGTATCTGTTACTGGAAAGTGCGCGAAACCGCATTCCCCCCTAGTTTGCCACCCTTAGAGGTGGGATACTTTCTTTAAATTTATATAGGATTAATACTGTAATACTTCCCAATAAAAAAGAATCATCGAAATCGCTTCACTGGCGAGCAATTGCGTAATATACATAAAAAAATACCATCGTATTGAGAACTTCCTCCTTTTTTTGAAGTCGATTAAAAAAGCCCCAAGCCACTGCTCAATGATATTTTCTACTTGTAACTCGTTACTTAAATCTCTATTTTATTATTTTTATTATTGTGTGTTTCGTTTAATACAGAAACCGTGTAATTTTCCTATACTGTAAAATAAAAGTATTTATATAATATCTATGTACTCTGGTTAAGTCGTTCACAATGAGTGACATAATCAGCTAAACAAAAGAAGGTGAACCTACCATTTGTCAGCCAGCGCTAACAAAGGAAAAAAGCTGTTTTTTTTAACAAAAAAGTGAATTTTAATTTTAAGACTCCCTCGCGGTTCAATACTAAATCAAATTTTACTCTTTATGACTAAGTCTACGTACCCCTATTGACTGTTTTAAAACTTTCTAACATTGTATCTAATAATTAAATTTTTATTGAATTGATATTCAATTATTTTTTTGTGAAATTACTCCACTAGTTTGTTATAATTATTAATACAAAGATCGAACACTCAGAAAAAATTAATCTAAATATAAATGGTAGCTGTAAAGGTACTAACTGGGTGATAAATCTGTAATAGATTTCTCATAGATGGCGCTACGACTAAAAAGTCGTTGAAAGTCCAAGTACAAAGACACGACGCAAGCACATAGAAAAATTCGTGAGGTCCGTAGGTTCGTTCCGTGGCTTAGTTGGTATAGCGTCTGGCACGGTATGCAAGAAGACGTCGGTTCGAATCCGACCGGATCGAAGGAATTTTTTCTGAGTGTTCGATCATTGTATCTAATAGTTATAACATTTTTGTAAAAAAAAAACTGACTTTAAAAGTTTGTGGAATGACATCTATTTGCCAAGTTTTATTGAAATCGGTTAATGGAAAGTTGGTGATATCCAATAAACCGGATTCATCCCCTAATTTGCCACACTCAGAGGTAGGATATCTTCTTCAAATTTCAATGGGACCACTACTAAGGTATCTCCTTTCCAACAAAAAACGAATCATCGAAATCAAGTCACAATTGTCGGAGTAATCACGTAACACACTAAAAAAAAAATACAGTCGAATTGAGAACCTCCTCCTTTTCAAGTCGGTTATAAAAGCAAACAAATTTAATTTTCCAAATAGATGCAACCCATCTGTGTTCCGTGGAAATCAGCATTTCCAAAGGTTTTCTTTGATGTTGAAGGCGGCGTAACTCGAGTACATCGATCTTCTATAATGAGCTTGGTATTCAAAAGAAGACGTTAAATAAGAAAATGGAACATATTTTTAACAAGAATAACTCTGATTTAGAGAAAAAATGAGACATAATTTTCATAACAATGGCGCTTTGTAAATTGACGAAGATACAAAAGATATAATTCGAAGTTATTTAATTAATACTTATGGAAAAAGACATTTCTTTATTGCCTGTTATTATATTTCCGTATTTCCCGATGGAGGGGCTAATTAATTAATAACTCCTTTATACTGGGAACTCACTATTTTATTTTATATGTAAAGAAATGTTGCACACAATTTACACGTTCTAAGAAAGGCAGGTCAAGAGGGCGGCGAGGGGAACGAACTAGTCGTTCAGAAATACCATGAAGACAAATGTTCCGTCCTTCAACCACTTTAGCCCTACGACATTGTCTTGGAATCGAGTCACCTCACTAAGGCAGTTGAAAGGTAAGATCTATCTCATTAGTACCTTATCTATAACGTTTAACTAATACATGTACTCTACAGTTTAAAATATACAGCAATACATTATATTTACGTATGTGTGTATAATTAAACTTCTACAGCTTGAGACAAGTGATCATCTGATCCACATGTCTTTTCCAGAGTACTCCATCTACCACTATGAAGTATGTCACTCCGGGAACTAATTAATTAATAACTCCTTTGTACTGGGAACTCACTATTTTATTTTATATGTAAAGAAATGTTGCACACAATTTACACGTTTTAAGACAGGCAGGCCAAGAGGGCGGCGGGGGGAACGAACTAGTCGTGAAGAAATACCACACCTGTATACCGTTTCTTAAGCATCACATAAAGGCGTTTTAGTGTTTATTTATTTATTTATTTATTTATTTATTTATTTATGGACCATCAACAGACTTACATGTAGGAAAGCTTAAAATAACTAATGCTAAGTAATACGTTACATATAACTCTAATTATAGACGGCCTCACCATGCACTTAACACTATTAGTTGTTAGTAGTGCATGAGAAGTGTGAAAAATAAACGAAAAATAAAAGAGGATTGTAATTATTACGTCGTCATTCTCTCTCTCTCATCTGCTTGTTTGAAGAAGTGATCTTTATTACAAGATCATCGCGTTTAGAAAACTTTACTGCCTCACATTTCAGTAGGCGTTTATTGTCTCCATACTGTTGACTTTAAACATTCAAGATATTCCAGTGCTAGTTTAAATTTCGAACTCGCTGGTGGCCAGATCGGTCGCGATCACTGCGTTTGCGCTAGATTCCAACACCAATAGCTTAGAGTTCGAAATTCAAATTTACAAAATGGTTCGTCTTTTTTATTGATTTGTAATTAATTTCTTTTTTTTTAAGTGGTTTATTATATCCTGGTTTTGTTGTTTGCAGACCACTCAAATTGACGACGAACAGATTGCGAGTAAGTATACAAAAATGTTCCCTAGCTTTAAACGAATCTAAAATATAGTTAAAAATAATTTAAAATGATACACAAAAGTTTGAAATAGACTGTTTATAAAAACACATTATCATTTATTAAAGCACCAATCATGTAAAATGATGCTTAATAATTACGAACTTAACAAAAGGAATACAAATATTTCAAGTTTCTTTAAAGGTACAAATGTAATTCTTATTTATATTGTGTAATTTTATTGTTGAATATTCGGTATTACATTGCAATTCTTAAGTAATGTACTAGCTTTAAAAGCGAAGAATAATTACGTGTACCGTAGAGATAGTGTAAGTACAAATAAAAATGTAATCTTCAATACGAATTATCTCTCCAAGAAGCAAGTTTTAACAAATGGACACTTTATATACGTATGTAGTATACATAGTTAATGTAGATTTGAAAACACACTCCTTGAAATATTTAAAAAATGGAAACTTTACCTATGAAAAATTTGAAAAATGGCGGCTTTTTGTAGGTACACTTTTCCCACGAATATTTTACAGTTTTAAATATATTATTATGCTTTGAGTTTCTTAATTATTTCTCAATAAATAAATCGTATCTGTATCTATCAAATTTGGCCTACTCATCAAACTAATTTATAAAAATTAATGACCTGTTTCTATATAGAAACAACAAATAAATAATTATAATTTACTTGGGTTTATATTCCGAGAAATGCATAATATTAGAATATTTACAATAAATTTAACACAATATTTTATTTTTTGTTTGGACCATATTGTTCTCACTTTCCCTGCAGATACATAAACATTTAAATGTTAAGTCTTTTGCTTTTTTTTTAATATACAATTTAAAAAAGTTAAAGCACGGTTTTGAAAATGGAATAGAAATTAATCGAAATTTAAATACGGTACTGCGACAGTCGTTTCAAATATATAAACAAAAACCAGTAGCCAAATTGCTAAGCCACATGGAGCTGCGGTTTTGTATTGTTTATGCTCATTGTGACCACGCTCAAGGAAATTGTTAAATATAAAATTATTTCCTTAAATGAGTTTTTAGAGAATATAAATAGCTTTTGACTTTCTTTCATTTTGTTGATTACATTTTCAATATTGACCAAATTTAGATTTCTTTTTCTCTTCCTTTTGTTTTTTGTTTACTTCTAGATAAAAAATGTTTTATTTTACATATATTTATTTAACAGACGTAAAAGTTATGCATTAACCTGAATTATTAACAAAATAATGACGAATTTTTAATTTTCTTATAACAAAATGCTCTAAAACAGAATATAATTATTTTATTTCATGTTATCAATGTTACAATATTACAGTTTGAAATATGATGTCAAGGCATAATATGATCGTCACTAATTGAATATACGAGTATGATGAATAAGAAATATAAATATATATTCTCTCTGACAATAGTAATCGTCAATGTTAATGTTGAATATTTTAAAAGATATTTTCTTCGGAACATTCTAGTATAAAGCCAAATTCATAGTCACAATACTCATACTACAAGAGCGAAAACCAATTTCGCGGCTGACTTTCGACAACAAAATATGGCGCTATTTTTTGCGAAAATAATAATAAATAGGTACGCTAGAGTTACAACGGGAAGTCGATTCATGTTCACTGCGACATTTTGTCGATATTAAAATAATCTTACATCCTTAATGTCTACCGAAAATATCACTGGAATCTTTGATGTACAAATATTTTATACTATCAAAAGAGACGTGAAGCGATTATGACACCTCTATTAATACAACATGATTATATTTATAGCATAATCGATGAAGAATTTTTTTCAGTAAAGATCAAAATCTGTCAAATTTGAAATAACTAAAAAGAAGGAAGTGATAAACGTAAATACACATATATTTATAGTTTCAAGGTACGTTATACGTCCTTTTTTTAATACTTGATAAACAAATATCAATACATTGATTTTGTTCAAGAAGGCGGGTTTTGTGGTCAAACTTTTTCACACAACTTAATTTTTGGTTTAGGTTACATTACATTTTGAGTTACTTAATTCTTTGTTATCTTTTTAAATTGACGGTTTTATAGAGAATGCTCAATAAATAAATAACAAAAAAGTATTGTAGCGTCAATTCAGTCATAAATCAAATTTGTGTCAAAATTTAGCCATCTGTCTCGTTTTCATACGGATACGCGTGTGATATCCTGGTCTTTGCTGCTTATCTCAAAATTCGGAAAATACCAAAAACATTGCAATTGAGACGAAAATTTTTCGATATTTCTCTACTTCGACATTTTCTTCATCGCACAGGAATTGACACTCCAGTGCCATGAATTAGAGTAATGAGAGAGTTAGCAACCCTAAAAAATTTTCGCTTATCTGCGTTTCAGTTTTGAAGAGTAAGGGTGCTGGTGAAAGTGCTGACACATGGCACTTGTCAACTTATGTCTCAAGGTGACGGAAGTGGCAATGCTCCTCAGATCCTTGTGATTTAAAGTTCTGAGTAGCACTGCAACTGCTATGGACAGACGTGTCGCTTACCACCAGGTGCACGATTTGTTCGTCCCTTACGTTGGTATCATAAAAAAAGTAAAATCGCGAACAAATAAATAACACTGCCAATAAACAAGGAGCGAACATTTCAAAACAGAGGCCTAATCGTCAACAAAAAAAAAATAGAACGGGGCTGTGTAGCGGCGCACGGCCGTTGATTTAACGTGAAACGTTTACGTTGATTGATCTCTTTCGTTACGGTGATCGATTTCTTTTGTTACGTTCCGCTCCAAATTTCTATCACGGTACTCGTTTCTTTTTATCTGATTTAATTTTTATTTATTATATCAATTTTAGCTTATAATTTCACCAGTATCATTACCCTTCAATACTGGAACAGCGTAGTACTTACTTTACTACTCGCAGTAATATCTTTTAAGTCCCGTTTTAATATAATCCGTATATTCCAGAAGGAAATTCAGGATTAAAATCAGCAGCTGCATAAATCTTCGCTGTATCAAAAGAGTTGAAAAGTTAATCTGTAATTCATTTACTTGCAATTACCATGATTTACTTACTTACAGTTTTATATATTTTTGAAATGCCTCATTCATATGTGTCATCCATCGAGTGTATAACCAGAAATAGAGACGAAATGTCATTTAATTTGTTTAAAAACAATTCTGCGAAATCATTACGATAACAACTGCGCTCCAGTTGCTCCGCCCGAATTCGAAACAATTGACGGGTGTCGTCATATAATATATATATATATACGTTTGTATATATGTTTGCTGCCTACATAAAAAAAATCAGAGCTGTTAATCGCAAAGATCTGGGGGCCTACCATAACCTTTTAAAAAACATCTTATTTCAATGTAAGCTTAAAATAAGCTTATTATAATATTACTCATATTCGTACCATGACGAACCTGTAAACCTAGTAATGTATTATTGTAGTGTTAGTGATTGAAAGAACGAATGATTTCCCAATATTGTATATTCCTTACTAAATCTAGGAAAGAGATAACGCTGTGTGTGTGAACTACCTATATAATGCCATCCCTTTCTTTGTTGCTGTTCCGAATCGTCTTATCGTAGTATAATATTTAATGACATAATGTAACATTCAGAGAATTTTAACTGTTAAGAAAAGAAAAGTATGTAATAATAAAAATCTATTAAAATTACGTTGTTTTCAACAATTTTTACGCATTTTCATGAAGAAAAATAAATAAAACAAGCTGAGTCTTGATAGTCACGTTGTGAATTCGGAATTAAAGTCTGGTATCAACTGTTAGTTTCGCCAATGACATTTAGATGGCACTGTCATAATTTTACGAAATAAACAGCGCGTATTTTTATTCAACGAGAAATTATTTCCTATGTGCTATTAAATAAAAAATGAACAAAATATTCAAGATATATATGTAAATAAATAAGTTCAACTTAACTTTTAATTATTACAAATCAATGTTAAGACAATAAAACTGAAAATAATATTGTTTCCATTGCATCCGTGTAATTATTTTAAGATTGCAAAATTTGACACAAGAGCAATATTACTTTAATGTTAAAGTCGCGTCATAGTACGAACTGAGTGAATGAATAGTCGCAAAGCGGCCAATAAAACATCATAGTTTTAACGTTACAATAAGCTTACTTTAACCGCGTTATGGTACGAAAAGACAATGTAAGGTTAAAGTAATATTGTTTTAAGAGGTTGTGGTAGGCCCCCTGATAGGTACTGGCACTACGCCCGTCACCCTGAGACATAAGTTGGCAAGTCACATGTGCCTGTAACTTCACCAGCACCCCTTACCCTTCAAACCGAAACGCAATAATGCTCCCATTACTGCTGCAGAAATAGGTAAGGTGGCAGTACTTCCCTGAACGAACTCTTTCACAAGGCAAGTACATATAGATCAAGTGTAAAATTTAAAAAAAATTGTAAAGCGCAAACCAAACGCGTACCATCGCTTATCTTTAAAATTGACTCTTCTAGGTGTTGTTATAATACTCAGATCCAGTTGTATCAAACCTATAAGATTTATAGTGAGCCAAAATCTTCAAAAATATAAAAATCGTAACATGTCGCGCAATTAATTTTCATTCATGTCGGGATTTAAAAAAAGAAAAAAATATAATAAAATAGTAAAAAGCCGCTTCCATACTTCGACTGCAATTCACGGGAAAAAATTGCACAAAAACATTCGAATATGCTACCACTAGTAATGAAAAGCAACGATTTGTACGCATCTACCCTATCTCTGTTCTGTTGAGGGAACAAATCACGCTTTGATAATCTAGAATAAAAGATTCTAAAAAACTAATCTTTCTATTCATACTAGAGAATACACTCTTGGTAAAATGTTGAGATTAAAAAGCAAATGGAGCGGTGGCCATATTTCATAAGAGAAATTTCCATTTTTCACTTCATAGTTGTGAGTTACAGCCACTGTCCATTTATACCGAATAATAGATAGGAGAATTGTACTTTAATAAGTTTGGGAAAACTCAATGGATTATACGAAATTTACGTAGCACGACAGTTTAGACTTCGATGGTTGAGCTGTTCGGGCATAGCAAGGGCTTATGAAGTTCGTTTCGCGATAAAATAATGTTTAAAAGGAACTTTTTTGCACACCGACCTTTACACTGACACAACTCAAAAATTGCTAGTAAAAATGTGACAGTAATCTCCCTACCGACCAGGCATCAAATGGAACACTTAACAAACTTCAGAGAGATAATTTTTCATTTTTTTTTACCGAAAGGGAAGTTTCAGTATGAGCCTTTGTGGGCGGTTTATGAAACGATGAATTTTGCCTCGTGACACTTTTGAAGCATGTGTGTGTTTTCTCGACAGAATCGAGTGTTGAGAAAGAAGATAAGTATTAAAGTCACATGTGATCATACCACCTGCCAACAAATGGATGTCGGTTCCGCGCTAAAAAGTGTCCGAACCTATACGGTATAAAAATTTGTAAAAATTACAAAAGCAATCAAAATAATCAAATAGCTAACTGTCGTTACGCTCCACATTCAACATAATACTATTATATATAAATTAATTAAAAAGGTAAACGCTACTCCATTAGTCTTTTGTTTAAGTAATTTTCACTAGAAGCTAAATCGGGCGCATTTTGTTAAGTTTCCAGTAGAAGCTGAGTTTATGGTGAAATTCGGGCATTTAAATTGTTGCAGGCAAAATTAAGCAGTATTGCAATGGCGTTACGATTTCGATTACATGTTTTAGTTTTTTTTTGACATTTCTTTACGTGTCACTACGTTTGTATATGTTAACTCCGAACATTATTTTCGTGGTTTATCTGTTAGTCCCGACGGCCATTTGTTGGTAGGTCAAAGCAGGAAAGTCATGAAAATAATATGGCCTACACAAACTATGTAGACTGAAACAAAGTATGTAGGTATACGTGAAAAATTTACGGACTAATTTCGTTAGTAAAATCTTTAAGCCTCTCTCCTGAAAAGTTAACATTTTGCAGATGTGACCTTATTACAGCAAGAGTTGCGATATTGTTATTTTATTTACTCTTGTGGTCTTAGCAAATAGTTTAATGGCCGTAGCAACAAAATGGTGTCTGCGTAAAAGTATAAACACATACAACGAGTCAGAAGTGTAGCTATATAAAAACTGACATTATATAAAAACCACAAACCCAGAGTAAAGTTAGAAAAGATTTTCTTCATTGACCCGACCGGGGATCAAACTCGGGACGTTAGAGATGGCGACGCCCTGAAAACGGGTGCGCAAGCCAGTCGACCACTCAGGTCGTCAAATTGGGTTTGTAACATCTCAACCCGGGGTCGGTTTAAAGTTGAACGGAACCCGAATGAGCCCAAATGCGAGTATCGTGTGATCCCGGGGCTTGTTCTTAAAAATAATTAAATTTAAGTCGCATCCAGTCCCAGGTTCAGTTGCACCTCGAGACATGTCATTAAATTTGTATCTCCTGAACCTGAATTCATTTTCTATAGATGTTGGTACATTTCCTTATTTTAAGGGGTGATGAGTTTGAATGCTATGTAAAGTGACGTATGGTGTAAACAAATGGATAAAAAAAGAGCTTTAGCTCACTGTTCCGAGAGCTGCTCAGTAACTAGTCCGCGTAATTATGAATCCGTTGCCTCGTTTAGTAATTATTATACAAAATTTTCAAGTGATTACGTCACAGTACTGAATGAATTATTTATTTCGCGGAATCATTACAAAAAATTTGTAACTACGTCCTGAAATTGAGGCACATTACGTTCTATAATCCAATTATTCAATAAAAGTCCTTAAACAGGTGTTTTGTTTTTATAATATCAAGTGACAGGACGAACAAGTCGTGTGCCTGATGGTAAGCTACACGCCTGTCCATAACAGTTGCCGTGCCACCCAGAGATTTAAATCGCAAAGATCTGAAGGGCAATGCCACTACGCCCGTCATCCTGAGACATAAGTTGACAAGTCTCATGTACTCGTAATTTCACCAGCACTCTTACCCTTCAAAACCGGAATACAGTAATGCGGACATCACTTCTTGGCGGCAGAAATAGGTAAGGTGGCAGTACTACCCTGTAGTTTCCGAATATTTTTATAACTCATCTATCAGTTGATATAATTCACAAAAAAAACTTCGAGAAATATATATTTTTCATTTTATTGAATATTCGTTGGCCGCGGTAGCCTGGTGGTTTGACCTACCGCCTCTTGAGCAGAGGACGTGGGTTCTACACGTCGAAGAAACCCATCACAACCCTCCGAAAACATGTAAAGTTCCCAAACCCGCATTGGGCCACTATGGCCGACTACGTCCTAAGCCCTGAGAGGAGACTCGTACCCAATAGTGGGACGTACATATGGGTTGATGATGATGATGATGAAAAAAAAGCTAGGGGCACAAAAAAGTAGAACACAATATGTTGTGTATTTAAAAATACTAGATAACTAACAAATCTCAAATTCATACAAACTAATCTCAGCACAGAGTATTAAAAAACCGGTTACCGGAAAGTGCGCGAAACCGGATTCATCCCCTAATTATCACCCTTTGAGGTGGAATATTTTATTCAAATTTAAATGGGATCACTACTGAGGTACCCTCTTTCCAACAAAAAAACAATCATCAAAATCGGTTCACAAATGCCGTAACAATTATGTACAAAAATATATATACAGTCGAATTAAGGACCTGCTCCTTTTTTTAATTCGGTTCATTGTGGACTTAAAACGAGACTAAATAAGCTAAAAAATCCCACCGATCCAAATAATACGCAACAATGACTTTATAAATGTGCAAAAAGACGTAAAACGATTATCTGAAATGTTGCGCGAGTGAAGCTCAAATGGAAAGAGACATCAGGAACTAAGCTATCGATTTGGAGCTCCCGGCGGATGTACGAAAGTACATTACATTTGAAGACAGGGAAACTGGTGCATTGATTCTACTGAAATTTAATTTTATCTGCATTGATTTTGTAGTTTCCGATTTTGTACAATAAGGAATCGGATAATTCCAGAAAATATTTTGATTTAATAATATTGGATGCATACAGCTAAGGAAATTATTATTTAACTTAAATAAAATTTTCCAAGTCCCTAAAACTATATTTAATACACTAGTTTGTTATAATTATTAATACAAAGATCGAACACTCAGGAAAAACACTCAGAAAAAATCCTTCGATCCGGTCGAAGGAATTTTTTCTGAGTGTTCGATCTTTGTATTAATAATTATAACAAACTAGTGGAGTAATTTCACAAAAAATAATTGAATATGTCATGTTTTTATTTTGAAATTTTTGAACTTGGAACTTAATGACACACCCTGTTCTATACAGGTTCCATTGTCACGGCTGACAACGCTGACAACGAAGGGCCCGAAACGTTAGGTTTGCTTAAAAAATAGTTTCATCTCCGATATGTAACAATCGCGAAACACAAAGAACTCAATATACCCTGTTACAATTTAGTGTTTAATTAGTAAACATTGATTAATAAATATGATAAAGAGCGCCACTTTAGGTCGAATTTCGCGTCAATTTAACGTTGATAGGTTAGCAAGAAAGTCGCTTTTGACTTTTATCGCATGCTAGAGATGCACGTCTAAATACGCACCGTTTTAGTAGGTAAAATGGTTTTTTTCCTCAACAGTGCTTCGTCGAGCGTTCAGCATGTTTGACTCGAGCAAACAGGGCCGCATTGAGAGGGAGAAAGTTCGAACAATTCTCAACACGATGTTACACAGCTTCGATGACAGAGACCTCGACAAGATGCTCGACAATGAAGATGCTGATGGTGAGTATTAATAAATAGGAGTATAATGACAGAAACAAAGAGAAAAGATAGAGAAAATAAAGAAAGAAAGAAGGAGAAAGACAGAGTTAGAGTGAGGGAATAAATATGTAAACAAAAATAAAAATTATAATGCGCCAGATAACCACACCAATTCTCTGTATTATGGGGACCATAGCAACGGAATTTACTCCGGGGCACATCCCAGATCACCCAGACCAGAATCAATTTAGAATTTTTTTTAACGCACACACTCATAGACTAACACTAGGGATACCCTGTATCGCGGGTGCCATGGACACACACATAGACAACCGTCTACGTGTGTGTGCGTGTGTGTGTGTGTCTGTGTGTTTACAAACTCACGAGAGAAATAAATGTTGACCATACAAATATCCATACAAAGACCTCTGCGTGGCAGTCCAGCATGAAAACCGTTCGGCCACGGACGTCCAGGTCCTTCCTCAAACTGATTCTACTGGGGATCAAACTCGGGGCCACCTCATTCAGTGCCCACAGTGCAAACCGTTGGGCCACCGAAATCGTCCTAAAAATATAAACACTACAAAAAGGAAAAGGGATTGGAGACGCAATTCCTATTCAATATAACAATATTTATCAATTAAAACGAAACGTGCAACAAAGTAAGTGTCATAAGGTCTATATGTATAAAACAGAAAATTTAGGAAATGGCGACAGGCTTATTACAGCGGCTATCCAGTCAACCCGTGACCATAGAGCGTGTATAATAATAACATAATAAGAAAAAATCATGTATAGAATATCTAAACTGAAGTACCGCCACGTTATCTATTTCTTCTGCCACGCAGTAATGTGAGCATTTAATACATTCCAGTTTTGAAGGGTAACGATACTGGTGAAATTACAGGCACATGGGCTTGTCAACTTTGTCGCAGTGTGACGGGTGCATAAGCAGTGCCCCTTAAATCTTCGCAATTTAAGTCTCTGAGCAGCACTGTAACTGTTATCTCATATCATTAAAATTTGCAGGTTTTAAAATTTTTAATATGTCTTTATATAGCTAAACTTGTGACTGCCATTATACTATTTTCTAAGGATACTAGAGATGAGACGAACACCTATAGCTTGGTGTCGTAACAAAAATTTATCCTCAATTAGGTGTCCTATGAAGGGGTTATAGCAATAGCTATAGCGCTTAAGGACATCACACAAGCCAAACAAAGTGCTTCCAAGTTTTGTTCAAACATTTTTCAGACAGCGAAGACATCATCTAACAAGAGATATACTCATATCTTTAGGCAAAACGTGACTCGAGTCTGCCTTGAGCTACATTTTGACGATAAAGCTGAAAGATGAAAGATTACAAGTTTTACGTTCATGCCAATCTCAGCAAATATTCTTACTATGGCAAGGAACACGATCATTTCTCAAAGAGCTAACGGATTTTCTTATTTCCTTAAACTGACATGTTTCTAGTAGGTTGATTCAGAGAAGTGAGTAATGTAGGCAAAGATATTATGTAATTACAACTTAATTTTCTTGTGGAAAATATTTTTCTCGAGAAAAATAGCAAAAAAAAAAAACAGAAGTTTATGCCACGGCTTTAGTTGATAGAAATTAGCAGTTCTGCATATCGCCAATTATTTGGAACAACGGAATTCACTCCGCGGCACTACCAGTATACAGTAATGCTACCGGAATGCAGTTATTTTTTATTTATTTATCATCAGGTTACCAAGATCAAAATACATAGGGCGCACTATAAGTTTCCGGAACTGGCCACTTACATAAACAATATTTAAAAAGTAATTACAACATTTGAAAATGGAACTCTTTGGCTGTAGAATACAGTTTGTTTTATCTGACTGTCATTTCTTTTTATATAGTGGCGTCATTTTAGAAATTGGTTGTCTACATCACCATGGGTTTAACTCGTGAAATTTTTCGTAGTATGATTTTCTACGACTTTATGTGTAATTTAACAGCTCAGCGAAGTTTTGCTCAGCTCCAAACTGCTTTTAGCAATGAACATGAACAACGTTGACCTTATGAGCCATCCCGCGTACAGTCCCGACCTGGCACCTTGTCACTTTTATTTATTTCCAAAAATTACGAACTAGTTACGCGGTCAACGATTTTCATCACCTGAAGAGGCTGTCGAAGAGTATGAAAAATATGTTTCAGAGATTGTCCTAGAGGAGTGGCATAAGTGTTTTTAAAATTGGTTATTTCGTATGTACAAGTGCATTAACGCTAACGGAGAATATGTAGAGAAACAATAAATTCATTTCTGACCATTTATAGTATTTTTTTCTTATTCATTCCGGAAACTTATAGTGCGCCTCACGTGCATACCTTATAGAGTAACATACATAATAATATATATATGTATATGTTTTATATATAACATCAAGTGACGGGACGATCAAATCGTGCGCCTGATGGCCTACACGCCTGTCCATAACAGTTGCAGTACCACTCAGAGCTTTAAATGGCAAAGATCTGAGGGGCACTGCCATTACGTCCGTCACCTTGAGACATACGTTGACAAGTCCCATGTGCCTGTAATTTCACCAATAATAAATAAATAGTGTTTTAATAATATATGATAATATACTTTATTTATACGTGTGGACTGCGACGTGTGACGGAACGTGGGTGTCCGGTAACTGTCTTTGGAAAAGTCGGTACATTCAGCCTAAAATCCTCCGTTATAAAGTAATGCTCATATTAACTACTTGGCAGCAGAACTCTTTCACGGGAAGCTCTACTGGCTACTAAATTAGAAATTTTTCTCCTAAATAAAAAATAGGTACATGCATTAAAAACTTACAAGTATATTTTATGGATATTTAAAGCTGTAGTCTAGAGCGTGTTTGCCGTCAAACCGTCACGCGTCTTCCCTGTAATTGAAGGAGGCACGTCGCAAGTCAAATTAGCGTGAGTTTAATTTACATCATCGTCTAACTGTCTCTTGTGAAGTAAACGCGACGCGAATTTACGAAATTTCCTGTAAGACAGCTATAAAATAAGCAAGATGGCTAATACATAATTTACAAAGTTATCTTTTTGTTCAATTTTATCTAATTTCATCTTTAATTTGGATGACGTCGATGACTCAACAGTTTGTACTTTGGGCGCTGGTTGGGGATGTTTCTAGTTCAATTCCCGGTAGTACGAATTGGGAAATAAAGCTTAAATTGCTCTGGTACTCATAGTTCAGGGAATTCTCTAGTTTAAGACCAGGCAATTGGTGTGGTTGTCTGGCATATTATAAACATCAGAGTCATCGGTGTTCATCAAATATAGCAAAGAACCGTCTCTATTAAATTAACCCTCAAATAAAAGAAACCGCTTAGAAATTGGTCCCTCCGTTAAAGAGCTACTACGCCAAAGTAGACATACGGACCGACAGACAAAAGCTTCAAACTTATAACTCACGTCGCGTAATAAAAATACATAATAATCTCAAACCAAACATCTATGTTATATGTATAAAATGTCTTTTTTTATAATACACGTGACGGGACGAACAAGTCGCGCGCCTGGTGGCAAGTGGCAAGCCAATTCATTAGAATTGCAGTACTACTCAGAGCTTCAAATCTCAAAGATCTGAGTGTCGTATTCCAGAACTCTACTCAATACTCAATTCAGGACTTCAGTATTGCAGTGAGCACTGAAAATCATACTCAAGTCCTTGGCATTAGGGTGCTTGAAATCATACTCAAGTCTGCTCAAGTCCTGACTTGAGCATTGAGTAGAGTTCTGGAATACGACCCTTAGAGGCGGTGCCACAGCACCGGTCACCCTGAGACATAAGTTGACAAGTTCCATGTACATGTAATTTCAACAGCGCCTTTACCCTTGAAAATCGGGACGCAAAAATGCTTACATTACTGCATGGCAGCAGAAACAGGTAAGGTGATAGTACTTCCCTGGACGAACTCTTTCACAAGGCACTCCACTGCTACTGTATACCTTTATGTTATTAAACTCAAAAATTACAAAAACCGAAATATCCTTGAAGCAACTTTTTCACAAAGTGCTGTTTATGATTTTTTTTAATAGAAATAACGCACACACTCAACATAGCCCCACACACTAGGGAAACCCTGTGTGGCAGGTGCCATGGACTCACACATAGACAACAACAAATTACATCCAAACTCGTGAGAGAAATAAATGTAGACCATACAAATATTTCTCCCGGCCCAGGAATCGAACCTCTGCGTGACAATCCGGCATGGTAACCGTTCATCCACAGAGGCAGTTTATATTACAGTTTTTCGGTTTAACACGTGGTAGGTATATAATCATAATTTATAAAAATCCAACAATTCGTATAAGATGTAAATTAAAAATGAAACAATTTAAATACCTACCCTTGTGTATAAATTCACACCTTTTGAGTGTAAATGTAAAGACGTTTCATTTAAACGTTGAAATTAAGGTCTGTACCTCTATGAAGAGCTTACTGTGAGAGTTATCGCTAGCGATTGCGTAAATATATTAGGGGTTAAAGTATGAAATTGCCGTTTTATTGCAATAGGTTCTTTGAATTTTCATAGAATTTTCATGGTTTGAGGTTTTCGAATGAAACTTTTTTCAAATGGTTTCTGTGATTTTTTTTTTAATTTGAAACATTTGAATATCGACTTTCAATTGTTTTTGTTATTCAATTTAGACAAGAAAGATGGATACTGCGAAAATTCGAGCGATTTTTGAATACGAGTTCCGACGCGGAACCAACGCGGCAGAAACAGCCCGCAATATCAATGCTGCGTTTGGAGAGGGGTCTACTAATGAACGCACCGTGCGATTTTGGTTTAAACGCTTTCGTGATGGAAATTTCGACTTAATGAACGAGTCACCAGGAAGACCGCCCACACAGGTGAATAACGATGAATTAAGAGAGATAGTGGAAGCCGATCCTAGTCAAACTACCCAGGAATTAGCGGCATGGTTTAACGTTACCTTACCCACAATATTGACTCACTTGCGTCAAATCAATAAAATAAAAAAATACGAAAAATGGGTGCCTCATGATTTGACTGATCTGCAGAAAGAAACGCGTGTTGAAACTTGTGTTGCCTTGTTGAACCGGCACAGAAATGAAGGAATATTGGATCGAATTGTAACATGTGATGAAAAGTGGATTCTTTATGATAACCGGAAAAGAAAAATGCTATGGCTGACCCCAGGTCAAATGCCACAACAGTGTCCTAAAGCAAAACTTACCAATAAAAAGATAATGGTAACTCATGGTAACTGGTCAATGGTAACTGGTTTGGTGGTCTCAGCATGGTGTTATTCACTATAGTTTTCTCCGATCTGGTCAAGCAATAACGGCAGATGTCTATTGTGCCGAACTCCGAACCATGTTGACAAAACTAGCAGTAAAACAGCCCCGACTCATGAATCGATCTTCACCATTATTGCTCCACGACAACGCGAGACCTCACACAGCACGAGAAACCATTTTGACCCTTCAGGAACTGCAGTTAGAAACCATTCGTCATCCTCCGTATTCACCAGACCTTGCTCCAACGGACTACCATTTTTTTCGTGATTTGGACAATTATCTACATGACAAGAAGTTTTCTTCCCAGGAGGCAGTACAAAATGCTTTCACACAGTTTGTGCAGTCTAGATCGTCGGAGTTCTATCGCAAAGGCATTAATAACCTTCCCATTAGATGGCAGCAATGTATAGATAATAATGGCAACTATTTTGATTAAATAAATTTGTTAAAAATTTAAAAAATAAACAATTTAGATTTTCAGTACAAATCGGCAATTTCATACTTTAATCCCTATTATAATATATAATTGCGCATTGACGCGTTTGACGCCATTGTGCGCAAGAGATGCGCGTCTCTGGTGCGTTGCGTGCGTGCGTGTCAGCCCCAACACCGCTCTCAATGCGATAAGGGTTGTCAACAGGGTCAACAGGGTTCACTGCCCCTCCATTAGACACTGCTATGGGCTTCAATCCTCAAAATGTGTGATTACATTTTAAAATGTTAAAATACTAACCCTAACATATTTTTTTTATGTATTTACTGACACATTATGAATCTGGTTACTTGAATAAAAATATTTGAATTTGAATTTAGATAGATAGATAGATAAACACTTTATTCACTGATATAACACAAATACAGATTAAGCATAAAAGAAAAAAAACAAAACATGATTGTCATATCAGTGAAACGGCGATAATATGCCAAAGTTTCCTAAAGCGCTGGTTTTCAATCAGGACCAACGAGAGGGATTAAATTATTTGAAAGTAAAAATATAACGACTATGAGTAAAGTTATACATTGACAATAATAATACACATAGTGAGGTGTAAATAGTGCATCTAAAATAACCTGTTTGACATGTAAGTGCATGAGCGAATGTGAATATAATTACAGCTGTAGGAGTAAGTTGTGACTGTAAAGAAGTTTTAATGTTGTGTAATGTATTTAGTATTATCATTGACTTACAAATAAATGGACGACGGGTCTAATACAAAAACCACGAAAAAAATGTCCCAAGTCAACCTATTTAAATGTAGTGACATGTAAAGGAATATGAAAAAGCTTAAACGTTGAATTGAAATTGTAATGTCATCGCAGTACTGTCTAATTTTGCTTGCTTCGCTGTCAGTCGAACAAACGAAGACTAAAGCGTGAATAACGCTCTGTATACGATTTTAACGCCCTATAAGTTCGGACACTTTTTAGCGCGGACCCGACCTCCATATAATTGTAAGTCAATGAGTATTATAATATAATTATACACACAATAAGAATAGATCAAAGCAACAACAAAATTCGATTCTAGACAGATTACGTTAAAGAATAAAAACACACTACACAGATTTTTGAAGTGAGCGTAGGTGTTGCCGGTACAGTGCTTTGAATTTGTGTTTAGATGTCTCGTTGCGTATAGGTGGTGGAATATTATTCCAGCACTTTGAGGCCGAGTATTTGAAACTACCTCGTAATAGTGACATAAAATTTGTAATAGTGACACTTCACATGGCTATTCGTAATCGCAGTTGGGTATTTGTTGTACTTGGAAAAATATTTGACGTACCTACAGATAAACATGCAGACACTGACAAATATGACCGTTTACATATGGAGCCAAACACGGAGTCAAAATAATGAATATTACCATAGTGTGGGCGATTTACTTGCGTATTTGCCTATTTGACTTCTTTGTTGTGCATCGAAGTACTGATCAGCAGCGCTTGGTAGCGCGTGTTTGTTGTTTGCTGTATTTGTCGAAAATACTTTGTCACATATGTTATCCACACATGGTTATTGTTTGCCAAATATATCAAATAAGCCAATACAAACATCCATGTGAAGTGCAACCTGAAGTATTTGACAACTTTATACGGCAAATTGTACAACGCCATCTAGTGGTCACAGGAAGTAGTAACATTTTACTTATAAATATTTTACGTTACGTTAGCGACGAATGTGAATATTAACTCATGATAATGGTACAAGATTCTGACACGTTATAACGTAGCCTTGGTTTAATAAATTCCCATGTGACCATACGTTCAAAAGTACTTTTACTAATCTGTCAATTATAATTTCAAACCATATTCCAAAGGCGCTCTTTTAATTCTGAACCGAAACTCTATTGTCTTTGGTACTCGCTACTGAAGTGAAAAAAAAGAAAGTCGTACTTTTAATGAAAACGACACTGTGTTTCTGAATTTGAATTCGAAAATTTGGCAAAAAAAAGAACTAATTTCAAAACAATATAAATATATTGTACATTTTCATAAAATATAAAATAATATTTAAATATTGGTTTTTCATTATTTTAATTTACTCATCATTATATAATTATTGCTAGCTTGATGTGCTTTTAACTGTACCTTCAATACGAATACAAAATACAGTAAAGTATAGTGAAGGCTACGATAACTACAACATATCTTGTTGACATAATTAATGGGTTTTTACTTATGTCTGCATTATGTCTTTACAATATAAGGCCAATAAATATACAACGTAGGGTGTTAATCGTGTAGAATTAACGTGTGTTTATAAAGTCTGCAAGAAATACGGTCGAGTGCTCAAATAAGCATTTAAAAGCAATAAAACTTTGTTTTAAGATTCGACTCGGTAGGAAGTGTCTTATTTAGAGCTGTTTATTTGGAATCGATACATTTGGCAAGTCGTACACTATTTTATGAGAGTGAATAAGAAATAATATTTCCGTTGACAATGCCACCATTTCCTAAATAAAATAATATGGATAAAAAATCAACTTTCAAAGCGTGATAATTTTGAGCAAAAGAATAACAAGAATCATTCTTCTTTTCTAGAGCTCCTTGTGAAGGAGTTCATCCAGGGAAGTACTGCCATCTTCCCTATTTCATGCCGCCAAGCCGTAATGTGAACATTATCGCGTGCCAGTTTTGAAGTATAAGGGTGCTGGAGAAATTCACATGTGACGTGTCAAATTAATATTTTCTCTGGGTGATGGGCCCAGTTGCAGTGCCTCTCAGATCTTTGCGATTTAAAGCTCTGAGTGGCACTGCAACTGTTATAGACAGGCAGACAGGTGTAGCTTACCATCTAGAGCACGACTTGTTCGGCCCGTCACTTGATATTATTTAAAAAAAAGCAAAATTACAGGCACATGGGACTTGTCAACTTATGTCTCAAGGTGACGGGCGCAGTGGCAGTGCCCTGAGATCTTTGCGATTCAAAACTCTGGGTTGAACTGCAACTGTTATGGACAGGCCTGTCACTTTCTACCAGGTCCACGACTTATTCGTTCTATTACTTGGTAACATAAAAAAACTCTTAAATGGTTGTCTCTAGTTGCAGGTTTATTGCTACGGTAAAACTTTTTTGTGATCTTGTTAACAGTCAGCAACAAAAGAGGGTAAACATATACACGTCTGTTCTTAAAACTGTTTACTGCCGCTTGCCAGCTACCCGCGACCGAAGAGCGTGTAAATTTTCTGAAATATGTGGTAATAAATAAAAAGTAATAACGTGGAAAGCAACTTGCAACTATTCGTAATTGCTTGAAATAGTTGCAGTTAAAATGTTGAACAAATATTGTCACGTCTATACAAATTCGACATTGAATAAAGAAATAGGTGAAATCAAAAGGTAATGTATCAATCTTCACGTCCCAAAGCTGACACAGATCTCTTCCTAGGTTACTATAAAATATGTATTAAATAATTAAAACTTTTTTATAAAAAAAAACCCGACCTCAAAACTTTGTGAAATTATCTATTTGCCAAGTTTTGTTGAAGTCGAATAGCGGAAAATGAGTGAAATCCTATAAACTGCATTTATCCCCTAATTTGACATTCAAGTTTGAATGGAACCACTACTAAGGTACCTCCTTTTCATCAAAAAAGAATCATCGACATCGGTTTACAAATGTCAAAGTAATCGCATAACATACAAAAACAAATTTTGTCGAACTGAGAACCTCGAAGTCGGTTAATAAATAGTTAAAATTATGTCAGAGGAACAATGATTGATTGTAGACCTTTTGTTTCATGTTTTCCTAGTACAATATAATAATATTAACCAGACAACTACACAAATTAACTGGTCTCAAAGTAAGGAATTCGCTCCGGGACTCTTAGGTCAGGGTAAATTTAGAAAAGATCCTTTTTAAATTGACTTTCTCATCCAGTGCCCACAGTGTTATAGTTTTGCAATCCAGATCATCAAATGTCTGACAAAGAAAGCAACAAACAACCATTGTTCTTGTTCAGGAAAAAAAATCATTTGTGGCCGAGTTACCAGTGCACTGGTAACTCGGCCACAAATGATTTTGTTGTAATTCAAGAGTTAGCTTTCGTGTATTATCTCTATTCCCGTACGTTAAGCTTGTCAACGGCGGCAGGTAATGACGGATTTAAAATTGCGTTATGACGAAGTTCTCTTAAGAGGTAGCTCATTCTAATGGATGATCTTATGAATATCCGAAGTGCAAGTTCTCCAACAGCAGCAGGTAATTATTTAAACATGGTGCGGTGATCATGGAGGGTATGCCAGCCATTTGACTTTTTTCTGTAATTTTAGTTACACTAATTAAAAAATAGGTAAAAAGAAAATTCTAACAAAGTATGAACTAAATAAATCGTATGAACTAAAAAAATATATGGTCGCACACTATGTATAACTTTGTTACTCGATGTCAAGCTTTTCAAAAGCTTTGTTACCTTACCTTAAATCTCAAAGGAGAGACGCAAAATTTGAAGAAAATGACACTACCATTTTTGGTGGCGTTATACAAGAAAGACATCGAACGGCGTTCGCATTTGCTAAACTCCTATGTGTCAGTTTGAATTACAAATAATTTGTGGTATATTAATAATTAACTCAGTTTTTATGTTATGATTTAACTTCATGCCTTTTGACCATACCAGTATACAAAATAATTTCCTCTGAACTTTAGTCACGTCACAAACCCACGACACCATTCATCTTCTATCAACATTGTTTAAGGTTTCTGTAATTTATTTTGGTATAAAATATATTTTATTCAATTACGTAACACATGACCTCCAAAATTTCAAACTTGAATATCTTTAATTTCTAACTTCTCAGAATAGTAAACCTAAACAAAATTTGTTCCGGAATTTCAATTCTATATTTTCACATATTTTTCATAAACAGACCCATACAAATTATGTCAATAAAAATTTATATGGGAGTTTGCCATTGCCCTTTGATTCCTGTACATCCATAATTATATTAGTAGAAGAAATCAAAATAGCCCTCAGTTCTATATTTATTTGTATATATCTGTGTGTGAGTGTGATGAATAAAGTCCAGTTTATTTATTTTATTTATTACGAGAAGTCGCATAATTAGCATAGCTACGTAATAAAACCACTTTCTTTAGAATGACATCGATCGGCAGTGCCCACGATCTAGATTTATTACACGCTGTCTATTTAAAGTGTCGCCTTACTGCTTTACGTCCAGTACCGACAGCAAAATAAGCTAAAAATAACACCTTTATAGCTCTTAACAGTCACTGTGTGAATGTGTTACGAAACCTTGAATTGGTGCGAAGATAATTTCACTAGTTTAAATTTGTACCATGAAAACTCGTTAAAGCCAATGGTCTAGTGCTTTTCGTATTTCGTTTCAACAAATACTTACAAATTATTATTATGAACAACATACACGTAAACATTTTTTCCTGTGGGTGTGCGTAGATATTAATAAAGATAGACATGTATTTCTTTCAATAATAAATTACACCCACACTCATTAATCTCCAGTTGCAGATGCATTCTTCTGCTATTATTAGAATGCGGTGCAAACGGCTATAAAAAGCAATAAAATGTTTAATTCGAGATTATAGAAAATATATCTATCATTGTGAAAATAAAGTATGTTCAGCGCCCACATATCTGAAAATATTGTTTCAAGAACGATCGTAATTAATATTCCGGTGATGTAAATGTTGAAAGATCATTCTATAACCACCTATATACCTATAGTTGTTTACAAAATGCTCTATAAATAACATTGGAAAACATTAGAAACATTAATACATATTTTGCAATCACAGTTGGTTATGTGGCAATATTATCTTTAAAATATGTAAGAAAGTCCGAATAATCGACATAGATCACTGAAGTGACAACTTGTGGGGGTACAAAGTCTTGGATGGTGAATACGAAAAACACATTATAAGTTCGTCCTTCACTAAGCCGACCAATGACCTAGTCAAGGTTACAAGAAGCCGTTAATCACGAACAAGAACTCCACTTTCGATTAATAATGATAACTATTATGAACAGATCTAAAAACCCTACCATTACACAAACTGCCGAAATCCTTAGAAATTAGACTTTAGATGGACGGTATTAAACTTTATTTTTTAATAAAGCTGTGGTAGCCTAATAGATTGACCTACCGCCTCCAAGCAGAGGCCGTGGGTTCGAATTCGGGCTCACACCTCTGAGTTCCCTCAATTTATATGCGAAATTTGCCTACACGTCGAAGAAGGTTCACAATCCTCGTAAAACGTGTGAAGTTTCCAACCCGCATTGGACCAGGGTGAGAGGAGACCCGTGGTCCGCAATGGGATATATAAATGGATTGAAGATATTGAAGACATTTGTTTTATTTATTTAATCATCAAAACACAATTCACATTTAGTAAAACGGAAAACATAAACAAAATTTACTGCTTATTTCTAAAAGAAATTTCTTCCTGCGGACCAAAATACAGGACAAAATAATTATAATAACGAGTTGCACAACAAAATTAAAATTGTGTAATCAAATAATAATCACAATAAAACCAATAGTAAAAATATTAAATTACTTCAGACTTTAAAAATACTTACATAAATACATATTTCATATTATAATATCTATAAAATAGATGGAACAGTGGATAAATAGTGCCCCTTGACTCTCATTTAAAAAACCAATGAATATCATTGTGCATTATACTTTTTAACTTTATTCAGAATAACTGATGCATTATGTCTTCGTAAAAAAGTTTTAGTCTTTCTATACCACAAAAATGAAATTACTTTTTTCAACTAGCGAACTGTGAGATGTGCGTTGCTGTATGCCATTAAAGCATCACGCAAGGGCCTGTATAACATCTGCCTTTAAATCAAGAAATGTTTAAGAACTCGATAAGAAATGTTTTGTTGCCGTACTTCATTTTTCCTTACAAAATATTGATATGCGATACATGGTTAGCTAATACGTATGGCGCCATATGTAGGACAGCTTACGGTTGAAACTTCCCAGTATTTCGGTTAATATTACTTTGGAACCTTGGAGCCAAATGATATACTGTGGCCGGGCAGCATTTTATAACATTCAACTGCTGACGATACAAAGGCAATAAAGGGAAAATGCTGTACCGAAATCAGCGTTTAAGGTGCAGTTAATCTCTAGAGGGGTCCCCAGAGTCGCGTATCAGCGACCGTAAACTGACTATACATCTATTATGCAACTATTATTAGACTTTAAGACCTTTGGAAGCTGGCAAGCCCCTTTTATGGAGTAAACGATTTTATAGTGAGAATGAAATTTGGTTTCAGACTGACAGATTTCACAACACCACCAATAGCAAATGACAAATTGCTACAGAAATACACCAATAAAACGGTATCTTATACAATGTAGAATCAAATGAACATGATTATTTAGAATCAGAATCAGAATCAGAATCGTTTATTGTTTGAACTGGTAAAGATGATGTTACATGTAATTTGAGTACAACAGTTCATACCCCTGTCGGGTGTACAATGTTATATTTATATATGATATGGTTACAATTAGTCAATAAAATAAAAATAAATTAAAATTAAAGTACAATATTCAAATGTCAACAACTTAAACACTATAGGGTAAAATAATTCTATATATTACATAATTATGTTAGTCATAACGTACAATGCTTATTATATTTTATTTAATTACAAATGTATTTATTTATTCATTCATAGACATGATAACAATAGCGACCGAGTATTTATAATGGGTTTGTGGAATTAAAAGTAATAATAGTCAATTTTAAAGTTTGTCGCTTAAATAGTCAGATATTGTGTAGTACGCTTTTGTAGTAAGTAATTCCTTAAGTTTAAAATTAAAATCTGTAGTTTCTACCGTATCTCTTAATTGTTCTGGTAATTTATTAAATATTTTCACTGCCATAACTTGTGGGCTTGATGAATGAAGTTTGAGTCGGGATGTAGGTAATACTAGTGCATTTTTGTTTCGACGAACAGATCTTGGATAATTGTCGATCCTTTTGATAAAAATGTCAGGGTGTTTCTTCACAAACTTACAAATTTCTAGGATGTAGATACAGGGTAAGGTGAGTATTCGAAATTTTGTGAAATAGGGTTTGCAAGAATCTGTGCTTTTAATGTTACTTAAAATCCTTATCAATTTTTTCTGTAGGATAAACAGACTGGGAGCGTCGGTACTGTTGCCCCACATTATAACACCGTAACTAAGCCAGGCATACGCGTAGGCATAGTATGTTACTAAAGCTGTTTGTAAGTCGGTAGTCTTTTTTATTTCAAGAAAAGCATAAATGAATTTAGAAAATTTTGTTTTTAATTTGAGTATATGTGCTTTCCAGTTTATATTGGTATCTATTGCTATACCCAATAGAGTGAACTCTGAAGCGACTTCAAATTTAATGCCATTATATTGGAAATTTACTGCGAGTGGTTTTTTTTGGCACGGTTGGAAGGTCATTATTTTCGTTTTTAAGTAATTTATTTCCAGATTGTGATCATTCATCCAGTTGACTGTTTTTTCCATTATCAGGTTAAGTGTTCTATTTAAATTGCTATTATTTTGGCATGACGTGAGTATAGAAATATCATCGGCAAATAATATAGAACGCTCTTTTAAGATTTTTGGCAGATCGTTAATGTAAATCAAAAACAACAAACATCCCACAACACTGCCCTGTGGAATTGATGCATTTGTTGTTTTGCCATCAGACCGAATTATTTTTATTTCCTTTGTATTATGGTGGAAGTATTCAAGCTCCACAAATTGTTCTCTATTTTTTAAATAAGACTCAAACCATTTGTGAGCTACTCCACGGATACCTATCCCGTACAACTTATTGAGTAGTATATCAAATTGGACTTTATCGTACGCTTTCGACATGTCCAATAATATTCCTACTGGGTATTGCTTGTTATTTATTATGTTAACTACTTGTTGCATGTATTTATAGATTGCTAAGATAGTTGATCTTTTCTTGCGAAAGCCATTTTGACTTTCATCAAAGATGTTATATTTTTCGCAGAAATTATATACACGATTAGACATAGCTTTTTCCATTATTTTTGAAGCAGTAGGCAAAAGGGCTATTGGCCTATAATTGTTCGGCCTATAATTGTTCGGTTTAAATTCTAAATAACAAACATAGATCTCGTATCTGTGAGATACATTGTGTTTATTATCTCGATTGTTTTTGGAAGTGATACATCTTAATCCTAATTGACAACGAAGGCGTATAAATCAATGTTCTTCTATATAAGCCGGAATAGGGCGGCCCAATCTGCTTTTAGAACGCAATAACGCTAAAATGCCCAAATGGCTTAATTCGCAACTGAAATAACACTTTAACAAAGATATTACAAGTTTACAGACACGACCTACCGTTAAAATTGTATCCTATGATACCCTGCAGTGACACGTGCCCTCATTGTACAGTGGTAACACCAGAATTATGATCAGGGTATGTATTATGTTACGTAAATGGATCGTATCAGTATAGATGTCTTTTTTATTCAAGGGTGAGCTATATCCATTTCGCTGGAATTTAAAAGAGATTCGTGTAGCATACCTACGTAAATTATAGACAATTTTTCAGACTGTCGAATAATTTATATCCTCGATATGTACATAAAAGATGATAGATGATATCAAGTGACACAGTTTAAAAGAACCAGTCTCATTGTATACACAATGAGACTGGTTCTTTTAAACTGTGTCACTGGTTTTTTTAAACCGAGATCGTCAAGATATATCATATCTTATGTACTTTGATATACATCAAAGTATTTTGATGTATATCAAATCTGTGGCTCAAAGGTTTACGCTGAGGGCGGTGGATGAGAAGACTGGTTCGGTTCCCGGTACGACCAATTTGGGAAATGAACTTTTGTAATTTAGTTCTGGTCTAGGTGTTTTGGGTAGTACCCCGGAGTGAATTCCGTTGCTCTGGTAATTATAATACAAAGAATTTCTTAGTTTGAGAACATGAACATTGGTGTGGTTGTCTGACGCATTTTTTATTATCTTAAAATGATTAATATAGTCAAATAATTTTAAGCATTCTACAAAGAAAAACAATACTTTATTGACGCTTTATTCATGATCATTGCTCGATAAACTGAGGCGTAACCCTAGCAGTTATTATTCTGCGGTTTTCTTTTATCTTGGGGACTGTAAAAATTTAAATAAAAGTTATGTAGATACCATTTGAAATGTTGTTTTTGTAAAATAACGTTTACGAGGATTGGCTTACGACTTATAATAAGAAAGATTTACATCCTTACGATATTTTATACTATTTATCAAAGCAGTCGAAAAATCAGAAATAAAATAATCAGCGCAATTGACATTTCTTAAGATGACAATAAAGTTTTAGGTGTCAATGTCCGGTGTCAAAGTCACCGAGATGAAAATACGTTACTTATGACACCGAGAGCAGTATACGCTCCACTACCGGACACGGGTCGCATCTTAATGTTAAACCATTATCCGCCTTGTTGGCTTAATGGATTTGGGGACACATTTTGCAAGGATTCTGATTTTTTTCCCATTTACAGATTTCATTACATATTTTCGTTTACTCTCAGTAAGAGATATTATTATATTAGCTAGTAAACATTCACAAATTAGCACAAATTTCCAAGAATTTTAAGTAAACAAATCATGCAATAGCAAGTAAAATGAACCACAGTTTAACTATTCATATCAACTCCTTTGATACAGCGAAGATTTATGCACGTGCAGATTTTAATAAAGAATTTTCTTCAGGAATATACGGAATATATTAAAATAGAACTCAAAATATATTTTTAACATGGCAGGATATCCAGAATATGTGTTAAAGTTACGGGCCTAAATTACTGACTTGTTAAATCCATTTGTGCAATACCGTGAGGTATTATTGAACAAATAACATTTTGCACCTAATGTCAAACATACATTTTAAGTCGTCACATTGACTAAAATCTACTTATTCATTAGATTAGATCAGGCAGATTCCCTTGAAAATAATGAGTAAGAAATTCCATTAATCGCATTCAAAGCGAGTAGCACTGTGCAGTCCCAAACACATTCAAAAATTGATGAATTTGTAAAAAAACATTTTAGAAAGGCAGGAATAGGGTCTACGCCAAACAGAAAAAATTTGCTCACGGTCTACGAGACAAAAATTTAGGGAACTCCAGCACTAAATAATGAAAATCATAAAGCCAACCAATTTAGAAACTCCAGTGGTCGCATTCAAAGAGACTAGCACTGTGTTTGTTGCCAAAAATATATTCAAAGTTCATTAATGTGTAAAAAAAATCCATTTTGGAAGTCAAGGGATTTTAGGGTGCCCTTCCCTATCAACCTCTTGGTTATGCGGGAAGGGCACTATGGCCAGTGCGAGCGAGCCCGCACAGGAACCATCTAAGTCAGGTCCTAACCCCAGATCAGCCCGTTGCCACGGACTTCATCTGGTTCTCTGTAAGGCTAGTGCCTTAGGTGAGCTAAACGTGTGAGCCAAAGTGGTCTACGACAACAAAAAAATTTAGAAATCACTATACTAAATGATGATAATCATAAAGCTAACCTATATTATATAAGTATCGTTCTTTGTATGTGGGTAACCAAATCAGTACCCATTCATTATTAATGTCCATTGAAACCAGTGGAATTTCGTGTAGTGACCTCGCACAAGCAGGGCGCGTTTGTGTAAGTAATTGAGGAAAACTGTCCGGTTGTATGGAGATACACTTATGTTGAATTATTTGTAAGCCTCAAGTGACCTTAATAAGCTTTGACATATTTCTCCCAGCGGTATAATGATGTTAACCAAAGAGATTTCTGGATAAATTATTCTCATAAAAGGATAGAATGGGCGACAATATTGTTAAAATAATTATGTTTTTAACTTGTAAAAGGAGGGAATTTATTTCATAGTAGGTATTTACCAAGCACTTAGTTACGAGACAAAACTTATTGTAAAAACGGCATCTCTAGTCAGCAATGGTAGCTGTAAAGGTATCTCTCTGAGTGATAATACATTTCGCACAGATGGCGCTACGGGAAAAAACCAAAAACAAAGATCTGCAAGGAGCACTTAGGACAATTCATAACAGAGCTTTTTTTTTAATATATAATAGACACACGCTTGGCCACAATCTCACCTGATGTTAATCGACGATGTGACCGACGATGGGACGCGTTTGCCTAAAAAATGCCTATTCACTCTAGCCATGAATAGCCCCAAATTGTACTTTTCGGGAAACACAGATTCCGGTAGAGCATTCCATTCCTTTGCCGTACGCATCAGAAAGGAATAAGCAAAGCGCTTAGTGCAAATAGGTGGAATATCACCGACATAAGAATGGAGTGCTCCGGTCCTTCTAGTCGATCGAAGGAGGAACGGTGAGGGTGGAACTAAATTGAAAAGTTCCTGCGCACACTCTCCGAAATGTACCCGTTAAAAAACCGACAAGCAGGATACTTTTCTGCGATGGTCGAGATTTTGTAGCTTCGACTCCACAAGAGAATTGTTGTTAATAAGTCTCTTTGCTTTTCGCTCCACCGAGTCCAAGGCAGCTAGGTGGTAATGGGCAGAGCCGTCCCAAAGGTGGCAGCAGTACTCCATACACGATCGAACTTGTGCTTTATACAGATACAAAAGCTGTTCAGGTGTGAAGTACCGCTTGACTTTGTAAAGTATGTCTAGTTTTCTGGCAGCAGTTTTTGCCAAGCACTCGATGTATCGCCCAAAGTTGAGGTTGGATGATAAGACCAGACCAAGTAGCCCAAGGTGGTCCCTTACCGGCATGGATACATCTCGGAAAGTCGGAGTAAGGTGTAGGGGACTCCGTTTTGATGTGAAAAGACACGCCTGTGTTTTAGCCGCATTGAACCTGAGTCCAGCTTCAACCGGGTAACCATCGACTCTCGTTTACACCGGATATCTTTGCTGATGTTTCGGGCGTCAGGCTACCGATACCGGGCGTCAGTAGCAGGTCGTTGATATGCAGCAAAAATAGAGTGGCGGAGAGGACAGGTCCCTGAGGTACACCGGCATTTATACCATGAGGAGCAGACGAGTAACCATCTACAACTACACGGATTGACCTATCCTTTAGAAAATCGCCTATCCCTGTACAAAAGCTAACAGAATTTATGTAAGCTGGAAGCCTGTTTAACAGGCTATCATGCCAAATCCTATCAAAAGCCTTTGATATGTCGAGAGACATTGCAAGCGATTCACCGCGTTTCTCGGCAGCCTTGCCCCATAAATGTGTGACATACGCAAGCAGATCCCCAGTAGATCGACCACGGCGAAAACTATGCTGTCGATCACTGAAAAGATCGTTATCTTCGAGGTATCCAGGAGACGGCTGTTCAATACACGCTCCATAGTCTTACAAAGTATGGAAGTGATTGCGATAGGTCGATAATTAGATGGATACTTGGTATGGGTTATGGGTATGGGTATCTGCCACGGATTGCCTAAGGACGCTGGTTCGAAACCAGCCGGATCGAATGATTTGTTTCTCAGTATTCAGACTTTGTTATTAATAATTATAACAAACTAGTGAAGTTTTTTCACAAAAAAAAATATCATGGTAGTAAAACATCGTGTCATTCAATAAAACTTAAAAACTTAGTGTGAATATTTAAATACTGGAAAGTTTATAAGTAGAAAATTTCCTGGAGGACCGCGTCACTGGTATATCGTGCCCAGAAAGGCTGGCAACATTGGCCCTTTTAATAGCTAAACTTATTCTTTGACGGATTAATTATATTTGGATAATAGTCTCTCCTTTTTCTCAGTCTTTCTTTCTCTCTCTAACCTGAATCTTGAGGATTTAAAAAATGCAAATTCATAGAGAGGCCTTATGGGCACTTGAAAGGTGATTAAGTTCTTTTTGTCTTTAGTGAACTACATAGATTGTATCAAAAATGGCCGAGCAAATAAATACCTTCTAGCGATGAAACGAATGCCTCATTGCTATTACGAAAAATTGTAATCTCAGAGTCTACAGCCAAATCATATAAGGAGATATAATATTGTCATAGGTACAGTCAATGTCACTTCAGGTGTTCCAGCACTTTTGTTCGAATATCACCTCCAGTGCAACGGAGCGGAATCTAAGAGCGGAAATAAGTCGATGTATGGCTCGATGTGTTGCCGTCTGTACTTACAATGTAACAGCGTGAGACCCTCTCCGCTGATATTGCTATGCCCTTACGGGGCGTCATATTGTACTGTAATAAATTTAGTAGCAGTAGAGCTCCTTGTGAAAGAGTTCGTCCAGGGAAGTACTGCCACCTTACCTATTTCTGCCGCCAAGCAGTAATGTCAGCATTACCGTGTTCCGGTTTTGAACGGTAAGAGTACTGGTGAAATTACAGGCACATGGGACTTATCAACTTATGTCTCAGGGCAACGGAGTTACGCGCAGTGGCAATGCGCCTGAGATCTTTACGATTTAAAGAGCTGAGTGGCACTGTAACTGTTATGGACAGGCGTGTAGCTTACCATCACGCACACGACTTGTTCGTCCCGTTAATTAATATTATAAAAAAATTACTGTAAGTAAGCGAAGTATGATTTATGGCTTACCTATCATTAGAAATGTACAATATGATATGCAATGAATTAATAAATAAATAGGTGTGATGGATTGTTGATTATGGTTGAATGTAGTTAAAAAAATTTGATCTATATCAATACTATGAAAAAATAAACAAATATACGCGATTTACATTCTAAAAAAACACCTTCATTTCTGAAAATAAAAAAAAAAAGTTTTTGCTCTTGCTTTGTCTCAAAAAAACTTCGTTTTCTACGAGCTTTTACAAAAAAAATTGTTTGGATGAATTTTAATATCCTTTTTTGAAAACGTAAAAAAATCGATTCTTTTTTTTAGTTTTCCCAAACTCATATTCCCTTTACATCATTCTAATGGCGTTATCTAACGTACCTTTGCGGAAAGGACGTTGTGACTGAGCAGTAGAGATAAAAACAGGCCATTACCGCAGATGACCAATCAGATAGAGCGCTTTCAGGTGCAAAAAGCAAAAAACCAAAATTGTCTTGGAGTACGGTTACATCTCAATGAGAAGTCGACGATTTGAATTGCTGTTACATTTGACTTAGCATTAATTATAAACTTCCATCGAGCATATATCCAGAAATAGAGACGAAATGTCATTTAATTTGTTTGAAAACTATTCTGCCACATCATCATTGTGACAACTACGCCCCGATTGGCCAGCCTGAATTCGAAACAATTGAGGACACTCGTCAATTGTTTCACTTCATATCGACCAGAAATTTGAGCTATAATGGACGAAAATTACAAAATTGCATATTTAATATTTAATTACCGATGAAATGTTATTCCGTTTGTTTTGTAATTAGGTGTTTTGTTGTTTTTCCCACACCACCGAATGGAACAGCCCCCCATTGTTAGAGATATTATCTTTATTACAACAAATATAGAATGTTTTTGGAATATACGGAGACGTACACACAGGTCAGTTATTGGCGATGTACTATCTCAGTTTTCTAATTAGTATTTTCAGCGCAAACGAGAGTTGATATTTAAAAGTGATATAAGACCCATTTGCCAGATGAGTTGCCAGGGATGGATGGCCCTTATTTTGTCTCTATTTCTGGTTATATACTCAATGTCAACTTCACTTCATATTTTCATGTGGCAACCCTGCCAACTGATTAAACTGAACAGATTCCAACGACACCAACGCCACCGCCTTTGGGACCTCGCCCAATTTTAGCTGTCAAAGTGACATGACATTTATAATCAAAGAAACCATGATCGAGGCTAGATAATGTGATTCGTTAGTATGTTAGTAAATCTTTTTTTTAAATAATTTGACAATAACATGTGATAATATTAGCTAAGGTAAAGCAAAGCACGTTACGTAAACAATAAGTCAAAATATTTGGGACTTGAATACACGTCCATGCTGCACCGTAGCTGCAGCGTAGCTCCTCACCGATGGATCTACGAGTCCAGTTACCGAGCCGTCGAAATTCTCCTGTGTTCGATATTCGTATTCATAATTGAAATTATTTCACAAAAAATCTCAATAAAGTTACATTAATAACTTGTTTTATTTTCGAAAATCAAACTTTAAAAGTTATTTTGTTATTTATTTATGGTCACAAAAAATACTTTGAGACCGTTGTATTCGTAAGAGTGTCTTTGCACTTGATATATTTTATAGAGTCTGTCTACCGAAAGGTGAGACTGGATAAAAAGCAGGAAAATTGAAAATAATTTCGAATGGTATCACACTAACAGTGTTATCTCCAAAATTGCGTTATATTATATTTTATCTCAAAATTGCGTCATATTATAATGTGTCATTCATATAAGATTTAATTTCAAAGTGACAGGACAACACTGTAAATAAGTAATTTTAATATAAATTAAAGCCGTTTTGAGATAATACTATATTAGTTGTCATGTCTGAATGTGTAATTATATGCGTTTTATGAATTGATCTGTGAATCATTTATATGATCATAATTTAGGCATGTTAAGACCAACTGGGTGAAGTTGGTGGCAGACGCCTATACTCGAAGGCTCTGTCATGACAGAATAAAGAAAAAAATAAAAAGTACCTAAGATATTAATGCCCAATACTATGTATGTTTATTGGCAAAGATCTATATTATTATGTCGTACTAAACAATGGATTTGAAAACTTCACGCAAATATTTTTGAGATTGTTTGAAAACGATTCCTCTCTCCTCTTGTTTCTCTTTAAATTTACCAATCATTGTAAAAAAAGCTTCAACAAAAATCGCAGATAACACAATACAACTGACCATATGAATACCAACTTCCAAACAGTGGCATAAATACTGGGGTAGTCAGAGATTTAAAAAAGAAAATTGCAGTCTCATCTTCCATTAGTCTCTCTACCTTTCATTACGGCTGTCATTTTGTCAAAATATTCTAACGTGTTCTAAGGTTGTTACAAATATACGCCTTGTAATTTAAACAGCGAAATAAAACGTATACATTTATTTCACGCCCTTTCCTAAGTACAGGCTGTCAAAATTAATTACACTGTGCCTCCCACATGAATGAAATAAACGCGAATACCCGGAATACATTCCTAATTCGCTTGAATGCACATTATGATGAACGCTACGCCACCAACTTATATTTGCTGTTCAGAAAATTGGAAATGAAAACTAGTTTTATAGCCTTGGCAAATGAGTCGATCTTTTAATTGCTAACAACGACAAAAAGAGTATATTAATATGCGGAACTGTTTTCTACAACACCAAAGAAAAAAAATGTATATATAAATGTATATTGCATATTATATATCATTTGTATGTATATATTAATCTGTATATCTACAGATTCTGAAATGGCGACAGAAGTAATAATTTTGAACACCATCAATCCATTTATACGTCCCAATGCTGGGAACGGATCTCCTTTCAAATCCGGAAAAATAGTTTCATTTCCTATGTATAACAATCGCGAAAACCTAAGAACTCGATAAACAATATAAACATAATAATTCTTAAAAATTAAATCAAGTAACAAGACGAATAAGTCGTGCACCTGGTGGTAAGTGACATTACTTATAATATCAAGTGACGGGACGAACAAGTAGTGCGCCTGGTGATAAGCTACACGCCTGTTCATAACAGTTGCAGTGCCACTTAGAGCTTTAAATTGCATAGATCAGTAGAACTAGCACGATAGGGCGTGTCTAGCACAATAGCGACATAAAGCGCGAGATACCACTATTCTCGCACTTTGTGTCGCTCTCGCGCAAATCGCATTTCATCGCGCCAGTCCTACTGACAGTGGCACTGCCACTGCGTCCGTCACTCTGAAACATAAGTTGACAAGTCCCATGTAAGTGACATGCCTACTCTTAACAGTTGCAGTGCCCCACCGGAGCTTTAAACGCAAAGATCTGAGGGGCACTGCCACTGCATCCGTCACATGAATGAAATAACATTGGTAACTCCCATGTCCCTGTAATTTCACCACGATCGTTACCCTTCAAAACTGGAATGCACTAATTGTGACATGGTTATGTGTATTAGTGCGTCAAGTGGTTACTTGGCGGCAGACAAACTATCATGAGGAGCTACAAAAACAATATGAAACTCGAAGGAAAGTAAACACAAAGTTATTAGACTTAGATTAGTTAGTTTTAGTTAGTGTTTGACGAGGATTTGTATGCCAAGGAACGCATCTATAATTACTGGCTATGTAATCAATTGTTTTATTCTTCATTATTATCAGAAACATTCCACCGACGTCTTGTATTGCGCCACGCGTCAAGCAATCTCCGTTCCCGCCGAGACACATGTAGTGCTTTTCTCAAATAATGTCAGGAAATAATAAAAGAGTAAAAAGACGATATATAATAGAAAACGTAAATAAAAAAAATAATCTAGATTAAAATTAATATTTGACCTGGTAGGGCAATCGCTAAAAGAAAATGTTAAATATTGTTTTTCCAGCCCCATTAATAGTAGTTTGCTGAACTTCTGATAATGTATTTGAATGTCCATCACTGTATTTTCCTTCTCACTAGAATTTATTTTCGCAAGAAAAATAAAAAAAGACGATAAAACAGAAAAGAATATCAAAGCACTTTAGTTTATTTTACCGCCTTTTACAAGTATGTATTTTTCATTCTATCCATTACGAACACTTGGCAGTTGGCTGTATGAGTTTTCTTTTGCCTGTTTTTGTAGTTCGTTATTAGTAAATAGATTTAAAAGTTTAGAGTAGCGCACGGTAATAGACTCTCTCATACCTACATTGCAGACCTTGGCCGGAAAGAAATCGCACGGTCCATAAACGGCAAACTTCCCGTGTTCATTTTTTGAAAGTAATGCAAGCATTTCCGAACATATTTGTGTATATACACATTGTAGCATACGCTATAGCCTCCTCGTATTATTTGCAATTCTGCAGTTTGACCGGGAAGGTAACAAGATTTTTTTGTTCGAACATAATTTTTTCAACAAGGGTTAAATTTCTTAAAATGGTTTCTGGACGTTTCTTGACCGTATTCCGAGATATTTAGTTCAATCTATTATATTTAATACAAGAATATTACTTTCATTTCATACACTGCTTCACGGTGAATTTATAAAAGAATAATCCTTGACTTAAAATGGTAGATGACAGAAAGAAAAAAATATGCATTTGTTTCGGCTCTCGCGCTCGTGGAAGGAGGTTGAGAAACGTTCAGAAACCAGTATTGCTACAGTCAAAGGAAAAGAAAAGTTAGGGACAATATTTACGTTGAATTGGAAAGGAATTAAAAAACATTGTGCCACTATCTCGCAAAAGGTAAAATAAAACTTAATGTCTAAACATTTGAATTCAAAATGGCTTCCGCTCAGCATATTTGTCGGATTGTGCATGCAAAACAAGCTAACGCTTGTTTCTGTAAAATTGTAGAGGCAAAATCATTTAGTACAATTGCTCGGTATTGTTAAAATGGTTCTGTTTGTGTGTCTGTTTTGGAAAGGATGAATCAGTGTAGAATTATTACTAGCATAAACCAATTTACATTCCAATGTCGAACACGAGGTGGAAAAGTTTTGTGAAGTGTCTTCATCATGTAGTCATCACGTTTCTTCATCATCAAGTTTTGGTAATTGAAAAATTTTTATAATTACTTTTATACTTTTTATATAATTTTTTTAAAACTTGTATATAAAAAAAATTAATATTTTTTTCATAATCTTTTTTTATATATTCTTTAATGGTGGACAAAAACGCAGCTGCATGTTAGAGACACCGTATAGCTCTAGGATGCTACAGTACTAAAATCGCAAGGGACACCGTGTATCTCGATGCACGACGGGTTAAATCAAGAGATAATAAATTATCTAAACTTCTTACGATTTGATATATTGCTCAGGGGTGCAGACCCTCCTCTGGGAATCAAGGCCGTGACTTATACATATAGAAAGCAATCTCTTAACATAGCCACTATTGTGTTGCTGAATCATATTTATGGGTATTTTCATTACACCATTTACTATAATTTGTCATAAATCGTAAGTCAATGCGTAAATCATAAACTTTTTACTGACTATCATACAGGTGCACACAATGTTTATGGATGTAAACTGTTTCCCAGTTCTATTTCTCTTTACTTCTTGATCTTAATAGATATTGACGCATTTTCCTCAGTAATAAAATTAACTGCCCTTGTAGCCGAACGGTTAATATGCTGGTCTGCCATGCAGAGGTCCCGAGAGAGAGAAGTATTTGTATGGCCTACATTTATTTTTTTCGTGAGTTTGGGTGTAATTTGTGGTTATCTATATATATGTCATGGCACCCGCGATACACTACGCACTAGGGTTTCCCTAGTGCGGGGCTATGTGTGAATTCGTTAAAAAAACGAACTCTATTGCGGACTGGCGACAAGAATCTACCCGCGTGCAAAGAAAAATACATAAAATGTCTTCCTTGATCAGAACGGTGAGCTTATTTGACTACAAGAGAGCGCTTGACAAACATTATTTTAATTTTACTTTTTCAAATATTTCAGGCAGCGGTAAACTAAATTTCGACTCGTTCGTCCGTGTGGCGACTCACTTCTTAGACGAAGATGATGAAGCTCTGCAGAAGGAGTTGAAAGAAGCCTTCAGACTTTATGATAAAGAAGGTATGTTTTTAACCTTACATTGATTTTCAGTTGTTTGCCACAGCGGGCCTAATTTTTTTAAGTCAAGTTTGTCATCTTTAGTTAAATTAGATATATGATATTGGGAAAAGGAGGGAGTAAGTAATATACGGTTTCGTACTGTTACCTAGTTTGACCAAAAAATAAAAAAGTAACGGGAAAGGTCACTCTCCGCCCCTCTCTAGCTTTAGATACCTCACCGCGCCCTGCATATCGTTGCGACATTGGCAGATCAGTAACAAGGCTGTTAACGAGGCGTTCACTAAGGACGTCTTTGATGTTTAAATACTTTAAATTTATTTATTACGAACGTACGTTACTATATGATGGTTCGTGAATTGTGCCATGTACGGCTGTGTATTTTCATCTATTATATATAATGATATAATAATGAGAAGAGTTTCTTTCGTTAAAGAAAGCTTTTTATTAGATTTCCAATTTTCAATGTAATGCGATCTCAAAATCTCAAGACTCGGATTCAGAATGAATACAAATCGGATGCGGTGCGCGAACGCGGTTATTCATATATATGTTCTTTTGTTTAAGCTACTTATTTGACTTTATTTAACTTAACTGGTAATTTACTGTTGTTTTAGTATTTAGTAAATAAAATCATTAGTATACGTGATGATCATACATTGAGTATACAACCATAAATAGAGACAAAATGTCATTAATTTAATTTGTTTAAAAACTATTCTACCATATCATTACTGTGACAACTGCGCTCCGATTGGCTAGCCCGAGTTCGAAGCAATTGACGGGTGTCGTCAATGTGTGTCGTCAACTGTTTCACTTCAAATCGACTAGTTAACTTGAGCTTTGCTATAATGGACGAAAATTTGCAAAATCACATATTTCATTACCGATGAAATGTGATTCCGTATTCCGTTTGTTTTGTAATGAGATGTTTTGCTGTTTTTTCCACACCACCGAATAGAACAGCACGGCATTGTTAGAGATATTATCTTTACTACAATAAATTCAGAATATTTTTTGGAATATACGGAGACGTACACACAGGTGAGTAGTTGACCTGTCTATATTTCAGTGCAAACGAGATTTGATATTTATAAGAGCTGTATCGCTAATGTGTTACCAGGAATATATGGCCCTTATTTCATCTCTATTTCTGGTTATATACTAGATGTGATCATATTATTTACATGCAGTACATTCGTTCGTCCTATGAAGTCACTATACACTATAAACCAGAGGATAAATAGTACAAGAAAGTGATGGGTAACCCTATCACTTCACGCACACATTTGCGCGTGTGTAGACAGAGCCTTTCTGTACGTAGTAGTAGTAGGTTAATAATTTTCTATCGTAGTATGGAGTGTCCGGGGTATGGTTTTATTACGAAACTCTATTAGGTGAGATCCATGACCTTGGAATCAGGAGCGAACATCACAGAGAGTGTGCGATGGAATTACACGATTTTACTCCGCCTTCCCCTTTCTGTCACCGAGGGTATTATGATATTAACATATCATGCCAGAAACATGGAATAGTGTGTGGTAGAGAAAAAAATTGACTACGATACGTCATAATAAGATAAAAAAAATTGTATAAGATTAGATTTAAATATTAGATTATTAGTAGCAGTGAAGCTCCTTGTGAAAGAGTTCGTCCGGGAAAATATTGCGACCTTACCTACTTCTGCCACCAAGGAGTAATTTGAGCATTACTGCGCTCTGGTTTTAAAGGGTACGGGTGCCGATGACATTACAGGCACATGTGACGTGTAAACTTTATGTCTCAGGATAACGGGCTCAGTGGCAGTGCTCCTCAGATCTATGCGGTTTAAAGTTTGAGTGGCACTGTTAATTATGAGTAGGCGTGTCACGTAGCACCAGGTGCACTACTTGTTCGTCCCGTCACTCGATATTATAATATAAAAAAAAATTGATTCAGTTAGCCGTGAACATTACACCTATATAGAGCCTACCACATTGATTATTTAAAAAAAAACAAATATACGCGCGATTCCCAACAAGTCTCTATTGCGTAAAACCTAAGAACTTATACTTAAAAATTCATAGCAATTTCCTTTTTGAAATTTCCTTTCAGTGTCCAAAAAAAAACTAATTTAAAGTCTCTAAGGTTCAAGTGTTATTATGTTCAGAACATCAATTTTATAAATTACTTAAGCCCCACTACTGGGCACGGGTCTCCTCCCAGGCGAGGGTTTAGACCATAGTCCGTCACGTTGGCCCAATGCGGGTTTGGGACTTCACACGTTTTCCCAGGGTTGTGAACCTTATTCGACGTGCAGGTTTCGTCACACCGAAAAGCTCATGGTAAATTTCTAATTAAATTTCGCAAATAAATTCCGAGAAACTGAGAGGTGCGACCCCGAATTCAAACCCACCTCTGCTTCCTCTGCTTGAGAGACGGTAGGTCTAGCCATTATGCTACCACGGCTTCAAAATAATAAAATAACAACAAACAAAAAACCTTAATAACAAATTGTATCACGACTCATCAATTCTACCAACACTCCGGAAGAATAAAGAAGCTTTATAAAGTCTGTTTCCTCCTTAACGTTTTCGTTATAATTTCACCAATGTAATAACGACGTTGTGTCCTTTGAAGAGCTGTTATACAACCACAAATCCATAACAAGGAGCCCTTAAACTGTGAGTGGGTAAAAAAGTAAAAGAAGATGAGTATAGATACATGTGTAGATTTACTTTTTTTGTGAGGGCAATGGTACAATTGCAATACACAGTACCTTCCGTTAAATAATTTTAACACAGAAAAATCTTGTAAAATTATTATTTTTACTTACAAACGTTCATTTTAATTGTAAGTTAAATTAATATCAAATTAAATTAAAATCACGTATATTTATTTTTTTAAAACCTGTCAAGAGGTTGGTATATTTGAAAATGTTTGAACGAGATTTGATTCCGAAAAAATAGTTTCATTTCCATCGCGAAAACGTAAGAACTGGAAACATTTCAATATTTTGTGTAAAAAATATGGCATTCGATTTAGGTGTATTATTTTTTTTTTTTTTTTTTTTTTTTTTTTTTTT
>NW_020654466.1:18617052-18639589 GCF_003589595.1 Hyposmocoma kahamanoa
TTTTTTTTTTTTTTTTTTTTTTTTTTTTTTTTTTTATTGCGACTCGACAAAATGACTGCACCGCGCCTGATGGAAAGTGCGAATACAGTCCAGAGATGAGAGTAACGGATGGAAAACACAAATATCTTCACTCCGTCACTATCATTTTGCCGGTCTGGCCAAATGCACTGGATGTACACCAACTGATCCCTGAACGCGATTCGCAAAAGCGTTTCACTGTGGAGGGTTTTCCGCCGTGTGTACTGTGGTCGCTATCCAGTCGGCACAGAGCCTACCACAATGCTAAGCAGATGGACACTTGTGACGCCCTCGGTCGCCTCTTACGACCCCCACGGGCATGTATGGGGAGGCGACAATGTATTCTTAAGCCGTCGCCCCACGGCTAAAATCACAACCATCATTATTAATCCATAAGAAGTTCAACAACTAGTGGGCCGCAAAATGGGTTAATGTTGGACACGCCTGTTCATAACACTGCAGTACGACTCAGAGCTTTAAACCGCAAAGATCTGTTACGTCGACAAGTCCCATGTGCCTGTAATTTCACCAGCATCCTTACCCTTCAAAACCGGAACACATTAATGCTAACGTTACTGCTTGGCAGCAGAAATAGGTAAGGTGGCAGTACTTCCCTAGACGAACTCTTTCACAAGGAGTTTTGGACGGACGTCTGACGGACTACGAGAGTAAACCCCCTGATTCAATCATCCATGATTATGTGCCTCGCTCTAGCCGTGTATCACGGCCACTAGGTAGTTTGGCTTTTTAATACTATAGGCGGGGTTCCATCCGTCACTCGCTCAAGGTTATGCGATAAGTGCCTACTGCTGAGTGCGCCGACGTCGGCGCAAGCGCTAATATCACACTATAACTCAAAAAGTGTATTTTTTCAGAATTGAAAAAAAAAAAACTAAAATTACTCAGTTCCCGCGACAGATTACTAAAATTTGTGTATAAGTTAAAGTTTATTAGAGACAACTAAACAATCTTCTACTTTCCAAACATATTATTTAAAAATAAAAGGGAAAAAATAATGCATGTTTTTTAGTTATTACTGTGTTGTCCAGAACTAACCCACGAAAAGTTGTCTCATTTTGGGTTTAGTAAATGTGTTTTAATACTTTCTTACAATATTCTAACTACGGTTTTAGTGACATGTAGGGAATCAAATTTTACGTTCAGCAATAGTATAATCTTGTATTTCACATATTTTGAGTTACAACACTATTGTACTAGCAGTGCGATATAAGTCTTTCAATTCGATTCCGCACGACTGCACACGGCGTGCAATGTTATTTTCACCTCTCTGAGCGCGTGCTTAAGTTCCTTTTTTTATCCTAGTGAGCGCTTGGTATCATTAGTCAGATTTAGTAGGCTATAAAGCATAGGTATTTTCCATTTTGTATGAGAGTGACGTATCTGTTACGTAGTAAGTGTTAAATAATCTGTGCTATAGGTACAAACTTAGTTTATGTAATTGCTTATCATTATTCTTTTTATCATTAGTATTATTATAATATTTAGTTGAACCTTCCGGTTCCTTTCTGGTGGAGAGTGTCAGTATTACTTATTACTAATAAAATCTTACCATCTTAGAGTAGAACTTTCCACAGGATGCGTAAAAAAACTAAAATGACTTTTAGGGCAGGTAGTGTCACGGTTCAAATTCCTGAACCGAACATTTTCCCGTTCATAACTCTGAACACTGCGTAGTACAATAAATGAAATATAAATTTATCGCTGAGTAACACAAGTCAGGGTTGACACAAAAAAATTACCTTCAATAGTTCTTAGAACTTAATTCGTTCACAATTATAAATTAATAATGTATAGGTTATAATTAACAAATATAAT
Organism: Hyposmocoma kahamanoa; assembly: GCF_003589595.1. NCBI lineage: Eukaryota > Metazoa > Arthropoda > Insecta > Lepidoptera > Cosmopterigidae > Hyposmocoma > Hyposmocoma kahamanoa. The sequence continues at coordinate 18,618,907 of NW_020654466.1, forward strand.
AACGTGATTGTTTTTAAATTAACAGTAATAATAATTAACCTAGATCAGAAACTTTTGACTGCCTCCGTGGCCGAACGGCTACCATGCCGGACTGCCACGCAGAGGTCCCAGGTTCGATCCCCGGGCCGGGAGAAATATTTGTATGGCCTACAATTATTTCTCTCGTGAGTTTGGGTGTAATTTGTGGTTGTCTATATGTGTGTCCATGGCACCCGCGACACAGGGTTTCCCTAGTGCGGGGCTATGTTGAGTGTGTGCGTTATAATTTAAAAAAAAAAAAAAATTTTAAAGAAAGCAGTATATTTAAACATAATTATAGTATCTAGTAGCAGTAGAGCTCCTTGTGAAAGAGTTCGTCCATGGTAGTACTGCCACCTTACCTATTTCTGCCGCCAAGCAGTAATGTGAGCATTACTGTGTTCTGGTTTTGAAAGGTAGGGGCACTAGTGAAATTACAGGCACATAGGACTTGTCAACTTATGTCTCAGGGTGACGGGCGCAGTAGCAGTGCCCCTCAGATCTTTGTGATTTAAAGCTCTGAGTGGCACTGCAACTGTTACGCCCAGGCGTGCAGCTTACCATCAGGCGCCCGATTTGTTCGTCCCGTCAATTGATATTATAAAAAAAAAGTCATTAAATTCTTTATAGACAAAACATCTTTATAGATTTTAGAATATAATACCATTAGGTATATTTTCCGAAGTGTTAATAAAGATATTACAGATACTTACAAAATCTGTAGAAGCAGAAGTTTTTTTTTCTTATGGCAATTATTTTTATTGCACAAAGAAAAAACACTAAAAACACATGTTACAAAGGACATTTACAAAGGAGAACTTACCTGTAGAAGTCTAATATTACTTGTATTTAATGGATTTTGAGGAAACTTTGCAACGATTTTAAGTAAAGTTTGATAACAATGAAAATTAAACTTTTCAGATCTAAGAAGCGTATATGTGTTTTTAAACAAACCAATGTTTCGGGCATCGTTACGTCACGGCTGACGGAGATGGCAAAGTTATCAACCAAACAACAATCAATTTAAATACATCCGAAAAAATTTAATATGCTTAAAATGAAATAAAATGAAAATGTTGCTTAAAATGTCAAATTAACTCATTGTCTACTTTTTTAAATCCGACAAAACAGTGACAACCCATGTTTATAACTGAGCACATTTTCCCGAGCTCCTTGTTTATGGGTTGTTAGGATAAGAATAACATGTTTTCTTTCGCCGACTGTTGTTCGTTTGTTGCTTTTACAAATGATTTGCTATTTGAAAAAAGACGTAGACATGTCTATTCAATCAAATTTTGTTGTATTTGAACTGGAGTAGAGAAAAAAAATTAAAGCTACGATAATTTTTCATCTAAGGGTATTAACACACCAACCAATTTATAGTCGGTCAATGCCGTCGGCCGATGAAGCGTCTATCAACAGCTCCTACTACACCAAATCTATCTGTTCCATTTGTCATTGAATGATGAAACAATCGACGATGAATCTAGGCTTCTGTATGTCGGAGACAGTAATGAGTACGGACACTAAACGGAACGCAAGCGCGCCACCTAGCGGTGTGGTCCGCGCAAATACACTTCCCGTGCTGCCACAAAGTTGTGACCACAGAACTATAAATACAGAAGTGGTTAGTTAGCGTTAGACGTGTGCCAACTATAGGTCTCGAAAGACCTATCTGAGCTCAGTTCGCCATTTTCGGTTTGTATGGTATGGCTTTGTCATTATTTCGTGCAAATTCTCTAAAATCCTATAAACATGCCTTATTGTGCTGTTTTGGAATGCAAAAATAATAGCCGCAATATTTATTACCCGTGATGGTATCTCATATCATCGGAAAGTCTTATTTTATAATAAATTTTCAATAACTCCAATTCGTCCTTGTTCAGCAATGAACATCTAGATGGCAGCATATTGATTGAAATTTTATTATAATATTAAAACGTCGTAACTTGTATTATATTATGTATAAATTATATTATAATCCAAAATTTGTTATTTCTTTTTAAACTTGAAGCTACGACCTGTCAATATCAAGATTTTGTAGCATTTCAAATTAAGAATTTGTGACTTTTGACGATATCGATTCTAATAGTAATCGAGGCTAAAGGCCCTTTCATTGTTCTTTTTCTCCCGTGCTCGTGACTTTATTGGCAGGTCGATCGGACACTTTTCGATCGGGTCGCCAAGCAGTGTCGTCGTCACAGAACTATCCTCCGTTTCACCTAGTGCCCATTTTGATAGTTAAATTAATAGAAAGTACAAGTTGTTGTTCGATTCCAAAGTGATTAAAACATACAGTGTCACTATTAAACGCATTGCACGATCCCTAAATCTGCCCAAACGATGTTCGAAGATTCAGTTCTAAACCATGCCTGTTCCGACATGTATATAATTTAAAAGCTGTAGAGAACCCACTCTATGAATTACTTAATCCCTCATTCGATCCATCATCAATCGACAGTCGAATGATCGTTTGATTGATTCGACGTTGATCGGTTGGTTTGGTAACATCCTAACGTTTGAGACTTGTTGAACAATCACTGTAGTGAACCGGATTAGTTGCTACAAGTCTTTGTGTATTTATAACTATTTGAATGAATGCGATATTCTTCATTGCACGATAAAATTACAACACACTAGAGTAAAGTATACAGAATAAGCTAATGTAACACATTTACAATACGCGATGCAAAGAACTTATATACTAATTCAAAATTTTACTGTGCTTTTTGTGATTTTTTTTTTGTAATCCTAGATCAAAGTAATAGATTAAACGAAATAGCACCTACACGCATAGCTACATAAGTGAAATTAAAATCAATAAGTTTTGTTTGAAATGTTTTTGATACGTCGTAAGAAGATCCTGTTCCTTTTACTATACAGATTATAGCTCGCGTCATTATTGTATTGTATATGCCTCAGTAGGCGAACGGTTACCATGCTAGTCTGCCACTCAGAGGTCCCGGGTTCGATTTCCCGGACCGGAAGAAATATTTGGAACGCCTTGTCGTGAGTTTAGGTGTAATTTATGGTGTTCTATGTGTGTGTCCATGGCACCCGCGACTCAGGGTTTTCTAATGCGGGGTTATGAGTGTGTATTTATTGTTTATTGTCAACCCTTTATACGTTTCATTGCTAGCCACGCGTCTCATCTAAGAAACACACAGTGAACCTTCTTCGACGTGCAAGCTTTACATAAACTTTACATAACGCCACATGGACTCGAACTATCTCTCAATTTTAAAGCAACCGTTTTGTGAAATTACTCCACTAATTTCTTATAATTATTAATACAAAGATCAAACACTAAGATTAAACTCTTTCGATCGGGCTGGATTCGAACCAGAGCCTTCTGCGTATCATGCCTGACGTTCTCCCAACTGCGTCAGCAAACCAGCAGACCTTATGAATTGATGTATGTGCTTCTTGCAGATCTTTGTTCTTGTTTTTTAATGCCTTTTCGACGTAGCGCCATCTATGAAAGTTTTTCTTCACTCGGCCAGGTACCGGCTGAATATATATATATATATATATATATATATATATATATTAATAATAGGTTTCATATTACCAACAGTTTGAAGGCTATGATACCTGAGTAATTGGTTTTTAAGGACTTTTTTGTTTGGGAGAAATGTATGAAATGACTGTGATAATTATTTAGAAGAACTTTTCTTTCTAGTGGATAATCGTCTTTAATAGAAGGTGCGTATAAAGGTTTCATAAGGTTTTTTTTATAGAAGTCTCATGCCAAGTTATGTCGCTAACGAGGTTTAAATCCAAGCTCCGACATCGTCCAAGAGATAGCTGTAATAGAAGATTTTAGAAAATCTTCAATAAGCTTGTAACAATTTTGTTGAAACTGCTATTTTAAGAATTGAGCTTTGTTCTGTTTATATCAAACGATTGTAAATTGAGACTTTTAGGGAACTCTGTTTTATTTCAAATCTAAACAAAATTTATTTATAAAAGGAACTTTTTTAGCATACATTTAGCCGAACGAACGTTGAAATTTAAACTAACTTGCCTACATGGACCATTTTTTCGGGTTGGTATTCTCCGCCTAATTTCCGTGGCAATTTTTATTAAGTATTCGATATAAGAAATGAAACTGCCACTGGGTTTATGTGTAATAGGTACCCTGAAACATAAGTTGACAAGTCTCAAATGCCTAATAGTAAATTAATCTGAAAAATGGGTTAGTCATATCTGTCCTATGCACCTAGGGAGGGTATGTATTACCACTCAAGATGGCCATCGGCAGCGCGACAAACCAGAGCAGAAAAGGCGGAATGATCTAGACGCGTGCTGGAATAATTGATCATCATCGAACTTTTGTCATTAAGAGGTTTTTAGTTGAATTGACATTAATGATAAGAAAAATTGAAACACATTTTGTATTCCCAAGAAAACATCTTTGTTTATATTAAATTGGAAAGTTACGGTATGTATTCGACGTGTAAGTTATTAGAGTTTATCCTCGAAATATTGCGATTTCCAAGAGTGTTTAATTTTGTTCTTTTCTTAAAATTACGGCGACAGACGTGGAACCGGCTCCCATGAGTGAGAAATTGCTCACTTTTTTAATTTTTATTTATTACTGTGACGTAGTAAAGTAGTCAGACTAAGCAAGCAAGCAATCATATTTAATAAACAATGCTTAGCATTCATGTAATAACATAAAAGTTATTGAAAGGGACATCGAGATACCGAGGTCGGTGGTATCTTTTCGCTTGCTTTATTAACAACGTATAGTATAGAGGTAGTATAAACAAAAACAAACACTTGATATTATTAATGAAGAGCTTGTGTTTATTGTGGTCTACTTGTACAGAAAATAATGAATTTATATTACAATTAACGATTAAGTATGTACCAAAAGATAAAATATATATGGCATAATATTTGTATTAAGTAACAATTTCTTTTTAACATAAAATAAGAGACAATAACAAAGGGTAAATATGAAACTAAACAATATCTTTGTAGTGGTAAAGCAACAAAGTACAATAATTGATCGAATAATTGATCAATTGCTGCGTATATAGAGAGTTGAAAGTCCTTTGCCCAGTATTGAGACACTATTAAAGCCTAAAAAAATAATACTTCATATTTACTGCACAATATTTTACAGCAGTAGAGCTCCTTGTGGAAGAGTTCGTCTAGAGAAGTTCTGCTTCTGAATAGATGAGTCTATTTCTGCCGCCAAGCGGTAATGCTCACTTATTGCGTTTTGATTATGAAAGGTGAAGGTACTGGTAAAGTTAAAGGCATATGTGCCTTATCAAGTTATGTCTGAGTGCGACTTTAACTGTTACATTTTTATGGACAGGCGTATTACTTATCACCAGGCACACGATTTGCTCGTCACATCACTTGATATCATAAAAAAATTGTTGCATTAAAATTTGCAAAGAGAAAGGGGGATATAAATTAAATCACACATTCACATTGGATCATCATGCACGCCTCAGATAATGGCTTCGCAGAGTTGGTTTTATCGCACTTGAATATATTTCGCGTATTCACTCGAATTTATGTGCGAGAAAACAATGAGTTTTCCAATAATTGTTTGCTATAAACGCATTAATGGTTCGTTGTATGTACATTTGGATAAGTGCCAAGAGATTAATGCTGTTATTGGTTTTCGAAAATTGGATGAAAACCACGACGAAGACAACGAAGACGGCGATGATGACGCGACCGTGCCGTAAGAGGTGACTTTACTTTTTATTTAGAAACGTAATAAAATTCTCAGAAAGTCATCTCACCCTTGGTGTTATAAGTAAAAATAAAGCTTTTTAGGTGAGAGAATTGAAGTTTCTACGAATGAAATTAATTAATAATCTTTTTGGGCTTAAACAGGACATCGAACATTGTAAAAGAACCCGTGCCGAGCATTGAAACGTATTTAGGTTGATAAAGATTAGGAGTACCAAAGTCCATTGCCTATTTTTCGTTATGGAATAAAACTTGTAGTATACATAAAAAAACTGCCGATTGGCGCCATGTGTACTAGATTGCAGCTTTACTGCTGTTGCCAATATCCCAAGAGGTCTGGGACTTGTAGTGACCTATTAACGTCCATGTGGTGAGTTATTGCGGTAATTAAGTGAGAATAACATTTTCTTTATTTCATAGGTAAGCCAATTATACTGGACATAGACAAACTGATTAGATGTAGCTTCTCATTCGTAATGTAGAATCCAAAACTTAGGAAAAAAAAGCAAAAGCAAAACCCAAAAACTCTACCAGTAATGTGTAACTATTGTTACAGAGTTATATTGTAAGTATAGGAAATAAATTTCAAATTCGAGTATATTTGTTTTTTTTTAAATTAACCAACGTTAGGTAACGGTCAGATTTGTCTAAATAAACAAATATACGCGATATTGAACCCGGAAAAAGGAGTTTAATTTCCTATACCGCCTAACATACCATTTTTTTAAATGGAATCTTTGTATTCTTAGAAAATATTTGGATGATGACTAAAAAAAATCACCTGTATACTTGTTTTGTTTACTAATTACGATCGAAGTTGTTCATTCTATTTCAACACTAGAATTTCACGCAACATTGCATGAGAGGCAAAATTCACGTTGAATCCGAAAATTGTACAAACTCAGCAATTGCCTGTAAAAACTGGATTAAGTTCCAAAAAGTTAAAGCCAAAACGACTTTCTGAACACATATTTTAGAGTAACTTTCAAAGGTCGCACATAAAATATTTCCTACATTTTACAGGGTATCGTGTCAAGTTTCCTACCTTTTTTATTTGTTATGAATTCTGTACAAGGTAAGCGGTAAGCTACCGTGAAATTTAGGTCAAAACGTAAATTATAAATAGCAAATGTTTTTTTTTGTAAATGCACATAAAGGTGACAATATAAATTATTTTACTACTTGATCATCAAATAAACTAACAAACGTTTCCTTTCTCTCATTCTCCGATAGTAAAAAGTTCCTCCGGTCTGTTTCTCCGTGAGCAAACTGGCACATGCTGAGTGGTGACCTTTTTGGTTCCTTATTTTTGTAGTTGTAAAGTAGTTATTGTCAATGTAATGTGGACCAAATAAATATATTTTCTTTCTTCTTTCTTTCTAAAAAGAGGAAGGAGTAATGAAACGGTAGAGCTCATGGGCACACTCACCGAAGCATAATGTGTAGAAAACCAAGAAACAGGCAACTTTGCGTCGACAGGTTAAACTATGAAGCTGAGACTGAGGGTCGTATTCCAGGATTCTACTCAATGCTCAAGTCAGGATTTGAGCAGACTTGAGTATGATTTCAAGCACTGGAAATACGACCCTAATGGCAAGGACTTGAGTATGATTTTCAGTGCTCACTGCAATACTCAAGTCCTGACTTGAGTGTTGAGTAGAGTTCTAGAATACGACCCTAAGTCTCCTGGCTCTGAATTCAACCAAGTGTAAAGTTTTTAATTGTTATTTCCCTGAGCCATCTCACAGGTGGCTGCAATACTCTATACAAGGCTGGATTTGCGCACTTGCGTAAGGTACACATTCCAATTACTCATAAAGTAATTAATATGAGTAATTAATTTGCTGCTGATAAATTCGGCAATTTGTAACGAACTTGAACTACAAGTACACGTACTTCCGCCTGATTAGTTCGGCTCTCTGTTGTAGATAACTTAATCTAACACTATAGTACCGGCACGCTATGATGGCCGTATTGCCAGATTACAATAGTGAGGTCAAATCTCAATTCATTATCGAAAAAAATATAATCAAATGCGAGTCGCATCTTTAAGTTTTTAGATTTATAACTAGTATTGCAAGGTGTATAGTATTTATAACTAGTATATCGTCAATTCGAAACTACTTTATTTTGCATTGAGCTTTGACGCGGGTGTGCCGGAGGTAGAAGTTGTGTTGGCCAGCGATCCCATAAGTGACGATCGTATTAGATTTCATTTTCAAAAATTTCGAATTTCGAAAAACAAATGCCGAGTTGTGTTGTAAAATTATACATTCCACGTACATCAATGAGCTCCTTAAACGTAGTTATGAATTAATACGAAACTTGATGACCGGACAGATGTCAAAACGGCCATCATACCATGCCGGTACTGTAAGTCTGGTCTCTGCATTTCACTTTTCAGTCATAACTATCCCACTGCAGGGAAAAGATCTCCTTTCCCTTCCTACACTCATCACAATTTAAAGCCACTACATGCCAAAATGTCATATGCTCATATGACATTTTGGCATCTAGCTCGTCACTCCATCTCCTTCTGGAACTTCTACGCCTCCGGTTTGCGTCGGGTGGGATCCACTCCGAGGTGGTCTTTACCCATGGCTCGTTTTACATGCGATAGACGTGTTTGACCAATGCAAGAGAACTGCTATGTCTTTTTTATATTAGTACAGACAAAAATGAATATTTCCAGGCAACGGCTACATCCCTACATCGAGTCTACGCGAGATATTGGCAGCGCTGGATGATCAGCTCACACCTGATCAACTCAACGAGATGATTGCCGAGATTGACACTGATGACTCTGGAACCGTGGACTTTGACGGCAAGTATTTTTAACCCAGATATACCTGAAACTATATTATTTTAAAAGTGATTATTTTTTGTTAAATATATGAATTAAAATAGTTTATTGTACATAGTAAAAATAGTAAAAAAAAAAAAATCTCTCCCGTTTTCCCGGAAAATGCTGTCCTATATATGGGACAGTAGGCGTACAGGTAGAACGTAAGGTAGGTAAGGTAATTTAGTACGGAAATCGTCATAATTATAATTAGGTAGGTTTATTTTGATTATATTTTAAAGTAAAAAAGTATAGAAAAAGTTGGGGTAGTTAGCTTATTTATCAATTATTTAGTATGATAATCATCAAAACATTTTACACAAACACCAACATCACATTTCTTGCAGCGAGTCAAACATTTTTTGTGACATTTGCGGCATCGAGTTTGTTTGCTTTGAGGGATAACATGATGCCCTTTATTTTCCGTTCGAGAATCAACATGCTCATTCACAGACGGTCTACTGGGTCCTCTTTTTGATTTTTCTCGATTGATTTCAATCAAAGCAGTTGCAACTCGACGACGAAAGCCTAGGTGGTCTAAATTGCCGTTATTGTCTTTATATAATCGCCAAGCGTTATGTTTTGCCAAGTCGATCATGTGAGTCAGTAGTGGCGTATACCATTTCTTGCCCCTGATGCCTACTCTGTAGTGAGAAATATTTTCATCTGAGCGATCCACCCCACCCATATACTTGTTATAAATAGACACAAGTCGCGGCTCCTCAATGATTATATTCCTTTTTTCACTTTGGGAAAATCTCTTTGCAGGCTGCATAGGATTCAACCCAACCGAATTGGATGCAATGCTGAATATATTATTGTCATGCCACTTAGCGATGATGAAGTTATTGTCGTCTGTAATTCTGTAATCTATAGACCCTCTTTGTTTTTTCTTCAATTGCTTAGATGCAATAAGAGGGCAACTGGCTGTCCTGTTTTCCCGGATTGTTCCAGTACAACGAAATCTTCTTTTTGTCATTTCTTCCAGCAGTGGTGTTCCAGTGAAAAAATTGTCAATAACGATATGATATGGAAGATTGTAACCACGGGAAGTAAGTACATCACAGAAGGTTAACACTACACTGGCTCCAAGACCTAAATCTTTATAAATGGGGTTACACAATGTAGTTGCTCCTTGATATGGCTCCATCCACAAGACATATCCTAGCCGGGTAGCTCCTACCCAGGACTTATATCCATATCGAATAGGCTTACCTTTGATGTGTTGTTTGCATCCATGCCTACCATAATATGGGATCATAGCTTCATCAACGCTGTAATGTTCTTCCACAGGTGCAAAAGCTAAGAACCTCTCATTTAACAGACAAAGAATAGGTCTTATTTTAGTGTACTTATCATCTGGATTCAAGTCATCGTTTACATGGAGGTGGCGGAAAATAAACTCAAACCGGTCCCTGGACATTGCCGAACAAACCAATTCATTTTTACTATCAGGAGAATTTTCCCAAAACATTCTTCTTCGTGGATGCCATGAATAGCCACTCACTAACAAAATTCCAATAAAGCATTTTATTTCTCCAGCAGTAATATCACCTAGTTGATTTTTTTTTACAGCATATTTATTAGTTTCAGTAACCAATAACGTGATCACTCTATCATCGAAAAAACATTCAAACCACTCCAATGGACTCTTTTCTTGGGCAGCTCCTTGGATACAAGGCCACTCTATTTGAGGTTTGACCAGATCTTGCTTCTTCCAAGAATATCTGATTTTCTTCCGTTTTACTGGAGGTTCCACCGGTTCATCGTCCGAATCGGAAACTTCGCCACGAACAGTTAACAAAGCAGGTTGTAACAAAATATTTCTTGGCAAATTGTTTACAGAAACCTGGTCTTCATCCCCTGAATCTTCATCAGTGGGACAGTTGACATTCACTGGTGGCGGTAGAATGGTTAACAAACGTTCACGATGATCATCTTCGCTGTCACCCTCCTCCAGAATACTTAATATTTCGTGAGCCGCCAAGGGTCTACAAATCAATAAATTACCATGTATAAGCCTACTGTCCTACATATAGTACACTAACATATTCACCACAAAAAATATATGCATAAGTTATTAAAACTAAGTTATTATGGAATATTTATAATAACCAAGCAATCCACGAACAAAAACTATAGTTGTAAAAAACACTAAGCATTTTATTTGATCTAAGTACTCACCTATTACTTGACATGTTTTATAATTCACAATTTCGACGAGTTTAAAAACAATTAAAGAATATTAATTATTTGTAGAAATAAGCAATCGCGATGTAATTTAGTTGTGTTGCTCCTAACCTTTGAGAACGTAGTTGCATTTGACATAAATATAATGAGGGTAGAATGAAACATTTTTTTAAAATTGATGTTCTAAATATGGGACGGTAGGCATATCTGGGTTAATTGTCACAAGAGGTTAACATGAACAGAGGTAACATAAAAGTTTAAATACCTGGACTGGAGTTACCGACGTAACTTTCATAGAATGAATTTTGGCTCTTTTTTGTTTGTAGTGTACCCAATTAGTTAAATTAGTATTGGTACATCACTATCATAACACTCCATTACGTAACCTTAAGATGGCAACGAATCGATGGAAAAGATGACAGGGCAATGAAAATTCATTACTCACTCCATTAAAGAATGAAACCAATGTTATTTCTTTTTTCTTATCCGTCTATTCCATCAAGCCGCGACCACAGCTAGAAGATTATAATGATGTGACTACAGACTTATAACTAGTATATGGTTTTTCACTGTCGCAAATACATTCTTTAATTATTGTAATTGGTATGTCCGTTATAATTAAAGTAAAAATAAATAAATAAAAATATAAATAAATTCTATTACTTGGTTTTTTTTTATGTTGATGCCAATAGCAACTTTTTATCACCGCACCGCTCGCCACCGGCTGGGAGTCCATCCGCCTACTCTCGGGGTTTTCCCGCAGGAATACACGAAGTCCTTCAAAAGGGGTTTGAGAAGGGTCCTAAAGGGTTGGCAACGCGCTTGTGACGCCCTGGTTTTGCAGGTGTTTATAGGTGACGATGACCGCTTTCCTGATGGCGGGCCGTTTCCTTGTTTGCTGCCTACATAATATTAAAAAAAAAACGAGACTTTACTTGAGTGACATGTTGCTAATTAGATAACCTGACAATCTTGGTATCTGCTTCTTCTTCATGTTTTATCATAAGAGAGGCCGTAACCTTAAACTATGAAAAAGAAGAACATAGCAAAACTATCAGGTTATCTAATTAGCAACTTGTCACTCACAGTAAGGCCTCAATTAAAAAAATCAAGTAATGAAATGAAATTGAGGAAGTGAGAAATCATATCATAGTTATAAGTATGTAGTCACATCATTAGAATCTGCTAGATATAGTCGCGGAATATAAATAATAAATGACAAGATAAACCAATGAAAATGATAGACACAAGTAATTACAACGCGACCTTTTGTTCCAGAGTTCATGGAGATGATGACCGGTGATTAGACAAGACAAGAAGATATATTTTCACCCCGCATAACAAATTGTCTTCAATATTACAAATGTAATGTCCTTTAATAAACTGTAATATTTCGTTTCTGTCTTTTGTTTCAAAGACTATATTACTATTCTTCAAAACCAAACATAATCTTTAATATATTTAATAATTTTAAAAATACTATAATATACAATAAAATATACTTTTTATTAAATCTGAATAAAGATGCACAACATCCGCTCATTTATACGTCCCAGTAAACTCGTTAAGCCCGTATAGGAGAAAATTTATTAGTAGCAGTAGTTGTGAAAGAGTTTCTCCAGGGAAGTACTACCACCTTACCTATTTCTGCCACCAAGCAGTAATGTGAACATTACTGCGTTCCGTAAGAGTGCGTGCTTGAAATTACAGGCACGTGGGACTTGTCAACTAATGTTTCAGTGTCGGGCGCAGTGGCAGTGCCCCTCAGATCTTTGTGACAAAAAGCTCTAAGTGGCACTGCACTGTTAGGGACAGGCACATCGCTTACTCCCAGGCATACCACTTGTACATACCGTCACTTAGTATTATAAAAAATAAAAAAGAATATATAAGACTGGCTTTTCATTTTGTTTTTTGAAAGTAGAGAGGAATAAATTACTATATTTTGATGTGAAAATGTGCATTCACCCAGTCTTCTTACAACGACGTTCTTATGCTACTTACAAATCCTTTATTTGGCTCGCTATGACAAATATTCGTCTTACAAAGACAAAGTAAAGACCCACTAATTATGCAAGCAACTAGAGACAGCTTGCATACGTATAACACAGTTAACATACGTGGTTGCTTTTGATAGTATATCATCTTTATTATTCTTGAACTGTTCCAACAGTTTTTAGGGATATGAAGCAATAAGTTATTCTATAACTATCACCCCGTTTAAATTACAGACTGACTTATTAAATCCATGTGTGTCCAGTTTAGTATGTTCAAGTCCATAATAATATGATTAAAGTTTATAATATACTTTCAATATGTTTGCATGCCTGATGTTTGGCCGAACACAGTGAAACTATACTTATATTATACATGTTAACTTCTATGCGTTATAATCCATCCTCATGTGTCTAGTGGAAAGTGCAGTGCCACTCAGAGCTTTAAATCGCAAACTAAAAAATGCCTGATGAGTTGCCAGGGATAGATGGCCCTTATTTCGTCTCTATTTCTGGTTATATACTCGATGACTGTGACTTAAACTCTCTCATTAGAGAAGACTCGTGTCCGGCATTGGGACGTATAATTGGGTGAAGATAATCAAAATTCAGCGGACGTATCGAAATATCCAACTCTTTAATCTGTAACTTCACAGTAAGTGATGCTTCCAAACTTTGAAGAATCAAGGTTTATAGATGAGACGGGAAAAGTTTAGTTGATTTACTGCGTAGCTGTAAGCTGTGTGCCAAGTTTAAAGGAAACTCCGGTACGTTTGGTGAAAGGAATTACAATGCGGTTTCTATGTGGTACCTGATAGACGATCTACTTTACTACGTGCCTTATTTACAGGAACGAAAAGTATACTGGTATAGTGAATATTGGCTGTGAATTCTGTAGGAATGAGAGCTTTGCATTTTTAGAGTTTTTAGTCAGATAGAACGTCGAATAATCAAATAGTAAAAGAACGTTGTGATATGAAAGATGATTTGGTGATCAGAATTGTAAAGGGAATGGGGATTTGATGGCTTCATCATGTAGAAAAGATGAATTTTAGTAGACTGACAGCACAAATTTATAGACGAAATGTGGATGGAGGTAGAATTTTTTTTAAATTATACCAAGTGACGGGACGAATAAGTCGTGTACTTGATGGTAAGCAGCACGTCTGTCCATAACAATTGCAATACCGCATAGAAAACTATAATTAAATTTCAATATCATCGTACGGAGGCCGTAGTATACAGTAGAAATTATGAATATGTGGATTTTGGGGCGGTTAAGCTAAGAGAACAAAGCGTAAAGATTTTTAATATTTTACAGGTTTTCTTGAAATACTTATTTACCTGTTTGGGAAAAACATTATGCAAGTAAAACAAAATACTATTCAGAGTAAAAATACAATTTCTTTTCAAGTTTTCACTAAATTGTGCTTTGTAAATTACGTCCTATAGGATGATATAGATTGGTAATGTGATAGTGATTGATTTTTGTAATTATTTGGGGTGAACGAAAGAAGTCTCCCCGCACGATGTACCTAACATTCCTTTCCAGTACATCTGGCAGGCCCTGGGTAACAATAGAGTACAGTGGAAGCCATAATATACCTGACCTTCCAACCGTCTATTTGGTTCTAAGTAGATCAGTGTTAAGAATGGTGTTAAACAACTTTAACCTAAAGGTTAAAACCAGTGAGCCGTAAAATTCATTTGGGTATGACTTCCTTATTGCATCATAAGTGAATGACTTTTAAAAAAGTTTTTTAATAATATATAATTTGATCTTTAATTACATTACATAAGTACAAATTTCAACCGAAAAGCTGAAAATCCTTTACACTTTTCTGTTGAATGCGTAAGAAGGCCTTCAGAACCAAAAAATCAGCTAGGTGGTTAAGTATCTTACTTAGGGCAGCGAACTGTAAGTACTTTGGACCACGATGGTAAGCATTACAGTGTATGCCATTGGATACGATAAGAACATTTCGCTTGTCAAACTAAATCACATTTCCCTACAGCAAAATAAAATACAATATTATGTATTTGTTCACTTAGATTATAGATACATAAGCAAGTATGTAAACACTAAGAACGACTTTATAATTTGATCTCTAAATTGCCATGTTTGTGACAGTGTATACCGTCTGCCCCAGATAATAGTTTCCAACAAAACTTTACTAAACACGGGAAGATTGTAATAAACTAGTGAAGAGCCGTTACAGCTATTATTTTATATCGCAGTCACTGAATTACGAGATACTTAATATAAATTTGTTATTATATACTAAAGTGAACGTAAATTTTATATGTAATTAGATCTTACCCTAAACAATCCCCAGTCCTAAATTAGATTGTAAAATCGATTAAATTGCATAATACCAGGACTCGTTCGAGATTACGCGCTATGTACCTACCCTATTTTATTCTAATTTAGGATAGGTTATATCAATTTTTGGTAGTGGTAGAAAGAGTGAAAGAGTTCGTCCCTGTTTTTGTTGATGAGTATTCTATACAGTAGGGATGTGGCTGATGCAGGTTTTTACACATCCGCGAATGCGGATGCTGATTTTTTAATTTAACGTCTGCAGATGCTGACGTGGATGCTTATTTTATTTATTTAAAAATATCTTTAAAATGTACAGATCTTTATTAAATCTACAAGAAAATTGATTTTTTCAATGATTTTGTAATGTTTGTTATAAAAAAAATATTAGTAGCAGTAGAACTCCTTGTGAAAGGGTTCGCCCTGCGAAGTACTGCCACCTTACCTATTTCTGCCGCCAAGCAGTAATGTCAGCATTACTGTGTTCCAGTTTTGTAGGGTAAGGGTGCTGGTGACATTACTAGTGGTATATGGGAGATGTCAACTTCTGTGTCAGAGTGACCGGCGTGGTGGCATCGCCCTTCAAATCTTTGCTACTTACAGCTCAGAGTGGTACACAACTGCTATGGACTGATGTGTCGAATAATTTGTTCGTCCCGTCACTTGGAATCATAAATAATTTTGAATAAAAAAATATAATCTCAGTACAGAGTACTAAAAAACCGATCTCAAAATTCATTCATCCCCTATTTTGCCACTCTTAGAGGTAGAATATTTTCTTCAAATTTAAATGGGACCACTTCTGAGGTATCCTCTTTCCAACAAAAAATGATCATCAAATTCGGTTCATAAATGCTGGAGTTATCACGTAACATTCATAAAAAAAAAACTTAAGAACCTGATTGAGAACCTCCTCCTTTTTTGAAGTCAGTTAAAAAGGGTTTTTCTGAAATATTCTTTAACAAATATAAATACGTGTATAGTGGGTGTTTCCTTTTCACTTATTTTACTAATAGTGCCTGATTTAGACAGAAAGACTATTTTTTATTTTTATTTTTACTGCTAGCGTATAACGCATTTTTGCTCGCATCCATCGGTGATATAAAGTAACAATGTGATTACTAACATCACTAGTGAAAATAGGTTTGTAGGTCACAGGGTATTTACTTAAAATTGACGCAGAAAACTTCTGTTCAAAAGAAAAGCGGAATAAGCTGAGATTCCTGTTACATCAGAAAGTTAAAAACACATTTCTGAAGCGTTAAACAGACGTCCTGTTCTTTATGTCTATATATCTTCCCTGCTTTTGTTGACGAGTATTGTGCAGAGCAGGGTTGTTACTGATGCAGGTTTTTACAAATCAACCAATGTGGATGCATATGCTGATTTTTTTACTTTAACATCTGCAGATGCTGATGTGGATGCTGATTTTATCTATTTTAAAAAATCTTGAAAATGTACAGATATTTATTGATTTTACATGAAAATTAATTTTTCAATGATTTTGTGACGTTTAAGTAAGGAAACTTTCACAATTAGTGAAGTACTGCCACCTTACCTATTTCTGCCGCCAAGCAGTAATGTCAGCATTACTGTGTTCCGGTTTTAGGTAAACTGGTAAAACCTCCATAAAATCAATCAGCTTGCCAAGCTTAATCATACTGACATTTTCTCAAAAATAAAAACGATGGCTGAACTGCTTTTTGGGCTTGCGGTCTGTTTTTGAACGGTTTTTAAATTAATGACACGAAGCAAATACCCGCAATGAATATCAGCATCAATCAATGCGGAGGCTGTTGCGGATGTAGATATATTAATTCATGCAAATTATCCGCGGATGCGGATGCTGATGCTAATATTTGCAACAACTCTAGAATTAGTTTGAATTTAAAAATATTAAATCTATTATTTATTATATATTATATTATGACCAAAAAACGTCTCATCGAGTGTTCACGTAAGTTTAGCGGTAAGAAATTTAAACACAACAATAATAAAATAAACAGGTAGAAGGGCGTAACAAATCTAAGGGCTAGCTCATAAACTAGACAAGTTAGGAAATAGTGTTCAGTTAGGCGGGACAAAAAATATGTACATGTAATTAAAGTACAAAAATAAGTTTGAACAGTCTTGGTTATACACTTTTAGAGATAGCTATGAGGTAAATGATAAAAAAGAATAGGCATAAGTGTGTATGTATGTTTGATTAGATTTGTTTACGTGCAAGTATGCGTTTGTTTGTGTGTGAAACTCAGTCAAGCTCACGCTCATCTAAGTCAAATTGATTCTACGGGCTCTTATGCAAATTTCTCATTTCAGGAACAATGCCGAACGGACACAATGGAGACCGCTGAAAATTACCTGCCCGAACCCCCCCTGGGTCGGTTTTGGGATGCTTACAATTGATCGCTCAAGGCTTTACAAGAGAATATAGAAGTTTTCAAGATGTGAGAGAATATAGACGTACGTTACCTAGACCTGTTAAAGACGTTTTAGTCGCAGTAGAGGTCCTTGTAAAAAAGTTTTAAGTATTTCTACCGTCAAGCTGTAATACGAGCATTACTCGGTCTCATTCTCAGACTAGTGTTCACTACCTAATTTCTGTGACAATTTTTATTATTTAAGTATTTAATTTTTTTCATCGTGCAATATTGTTTAACATTCGAGTATTGTATCGTGAAATATTATTATTATAGACTGAAGCAAAATGAACCGTATTTTGTACGGGAAAAATTTGAATTCGACCTGTGATAGTATCAACTTTTAAATTTAAAATAAAAGTGCGCAATTGACCTTCATCTGACCTGCAGGAAAGTGATGATGAGGTCGACAATGGATCCTGCATATATATAATAATACCGATTTACTCTTACCTTGAAATAACCTAAGTTATAGCGTTCAAGAAACAAGTCTGAGTTGTATTGAATATTCTACAGCGTCCATAATCTAAATAACAATAACATAACCCATCACAAATGTCCCGAATTCGATGCGAACCCCTTATGGTACTACGCCTACGCAAACATATCAAATTTTATCGTAGTTAAGTCAAGTAATATCAGTTCACTAACTTTATAGTGCGACAGCTAGATGAACCTTCATAAGTCGCTGAGCCAGTGCAATCGCTGGCAGGCGAATTAAGACCATAAGCTTCACGAACGACAACGCAATTTACGATATTAGAAATCATTTCGGAAATGTCTATAGGACCAGTTTCCTTGTCAGGAAAACTATGTGACGAAGAAAGAAGTAGAAAATGCATTTTATTTGATTACCACAAATGACACCACACAAGTAACGAAAACAAATTACAGTATGTTGCACATGATACAATACTTTCATTTCTTACTTAATTAATTCTGCCCTCCTAACTAAGAGTACAGTAACTAAGTCAAGCCTGTTTTCGAGAAAACGTGGTTAAAGAAAATAATTTAAAATTTACTGTAGGTTCAAAACTACACAAGTTACAGCGACATGGCATATATCAATAGAAAGGTTAAAGAATGAAGAATTGCAAGGTGACATATTTATATATGTATGTTAAGGTTATGTATGATAATATTTCAAAAGTATACTTATGTTCAGTAACTGCTCTAGTAACACAACTGATCCTCCTAACCATAACGGCAGTAAGTACCCTAGATACTTACTATTAGACCACTTATTATTAGATAAATATCGTACTGCTAATTAATCTAGAAACTACATATTCAAAAACATATTAATAATAACATATATAATAAATAACTACAGTATATATTAAGTTACTGCAGTTTTTGCGAAAAATACACTTCATATTGATGCTATTTTCTAATGTTTTATACAATCGAAACCCACAATTTGTTTGTATTTCCTTACTTAACATCGACGTAAAGTGGCAGCATGCTGCATTGCTGGAGGTTTTTGAGAATATCGGTGGCCTAATTCCCTCCCTTCACTTTTTTCTTCTCCTCTTTTGTCGCTTCCTTCCCTTCTAGTGTTAACAACGACTGAGTAATGCCATTGGTATTACAAGCGTACATGATAGGCTACGGTAAGAGTTCGAGTCCCACTATTTTTGTATATACAACTGCTTATTCAAGGAATAAATGATTTCTATTTCTAGTTTCCAAATCTAACAAAGTGTTAATTAGATTGGGAAAATAAAGAGATGATAAAATATAGTATTTTATATAGATATATTAATTTCGTACATTTATAAAATTAGAATGAAAGAAAGAAAATTCCTGTGTTATTTATTTGTTCAAATCCCATATTACGATTATTAATTCAAAGATCGAACACATAGAACAATATCTTCGACTCGGTGGGTGCATGAACCCATGACCATGTTGCACCGTAGCATTGCTCTTACCAACTGAGACACATCAAGATGTTTTCCTTTGTGTTTTTGTTATAGATCTCTGTACTGACTTTCAGCATTCGTCGCCTTTGGATTAATAATATTATAACAAAACTAGTTATTACACAAATAAATCTGAATAATACATTGAGAATACATACTTATTGGTTTCATTCAGTAATTTTTTGAATTTTGATTTACCTACTTGTTTCCTGTGCGACTAAATGATCCTTAACCACCGGCTTGCGTAATCAACATTTTTATTTAGACAGCGTTTTATATTGCAAATTATATTTTAAACTACAAGAGCGCACTACGTCCGACTCATATCAGATGTCGGACGGGGAACGAAAGTAGACCCCATATTCAAACCGACAAAATGACGGTCCGAAATATCACGGGGATCATTTTATTATATTCGTATTTTCTGGGATTAGAAGCAGACTTAGTGCACAAACGACATCCGAAGAGGGTCCCAGTTTTCTAGTTTTGTGTAGTCTCGGATTTGGAACGGATACGAATAGACGCGGTGTGTAACGCGCCAACGAACAAGAACGCGTCGATATTTTCCGCCAAAATTACATCTACAATGGTAATTATAGCAAAAGCTAAGTTTATTGTTGGCTCAACTGTTTTTTTTTTTAAATATTATAATGTAACCGATAGAAACAATTTAAAAAAATTCGAATAAAAACTGTCCAAATAGCGAAGAAAATGCACTTTAGAGGTCAGACAATCCATTTTGGAGATACAACGGCACACACAGACGATATAAAAGCACGCAGACAAGGGTTCCCGAAGTCATAACTTTCTCTTTTTAGGTCAGGGGCTTAATAAAATAAATACACAAATTATTTACAAAAACAAAGACACTGAAACAAAGACAGTGCCAGCTGCGGTAACAAAAGGGTCTCTAACTCTGTATTTACTGGAAAACGCAGACCGTTCCCAGCACTGATTTTGAGTTAGGAGCTTAGTGAGGTCATAGCTATTATTGATACTTACAACTATGTTGTGCTAGGTAATTTGATGTGAAATCATCCTGCAAAATTTGTATATATATAATTTTTTTTTGCAATTCAAATTCAAAGTTAAAGAATCATTTATTCCATTGGTAAAATAAATTTATACTTGAAAACGTTACATGTAAGCTATTGCTTGTTCACACGCAGTAGCTTAAATCCCGCTCTTTTCAAATAAACTTAAATGCACACACACACACACACACACACACACACACACACACACACACACAC
>NW_020654466.1:18639599-18658939 GCF_003589595.1 Hyposmocoma kahamanoa
ACACACACACACACACACACACACACACACACACACACACACACACATAGAAGAATTATCTCGAAGGGTTTTTGTTACCGTAACTTATTTATATGAATATTCTAATTTCTGTCATCTTTTTTTTCCTCGTATTATTATATATAATTTGTAGTTGGTATATACATATATACTTAGTAACATATGTTTCATTTGCAAGAGTTGGGGCCTGGTGACTTGTAGCACAGGTGTTAAACCTATAGCAAGCACCAGCTCCTATAAAATACTGTTCTAAAATTACTAAGATTGTTTTATGTACTTCTTATATGCTGTTGTATTTTGTGGGGAAATAAAAAGTATTATTATTATATTATTATTAATTCAGTCAATATAACCTTTTCGAATATTTTACTTAAAGCTGGTATAATTAAAATGGGCCTATAGTTGCTAGGATCAACTTACATACCGATTTTGAATAGAGGAATAACTTTGCAGTATTTCATTAAATCGGGAAAAACACCTACATCAACGCACCTATTGAAAGCAACAGCTAAATATGGGGAATTTAGATTAATAACGGAGTCTATAACTATAGTTGATATGCCCCAGAGATCTTCAGTTTTTTAACATTTATTGATTTAAAAGCTTTCTTGTGGATTAACATTACAGAAATTAAATAAACTGCCACAAACGTTAACATTTTCCTTTAGGAGATCAATAGCAAGAGAAGGGGAGGAATTTAATGATTCTGTAGTGTTCATAGCAATTTCCGAAAATAACGATTCAAAAGCTTGGGCTACCTGGTTATTAGATTTTATAAGTGTGATGTACACAGTATTTGTGAATGGTTTGTTTTAAATGTTATGTGGGTATACCAGTATGTGTCTCTCAGTCGTCCAATAAATATCATAGTGTGAATACGTGGTTTTAATGGCTCCCTAACTTAGGTCTCGCGCACAGCCTAGATAGTCTAGATTTTTCAGTGGCGACGAGAATACGGACTTACGAAACTGTGAGTGTCATAATAATTATAAAATTATAATGTCGGTCGGTAAAATTTCCAAGTTCAATGTTCGGTCGGTTCAAATATTCTTAAATTTGCTTGCCTCACCTGGGAATCGAACCGACACAAAGTGAAAAAAAAACTTATACTTTATGATAATAATAATAATAATAACGCACACACTCGTAGCCCCGCATTAGGGAAACCTTGTATCGCGGTTGGGCAAGTACAAATACACATATTTCTGCCGGGCCGGGAATCGAACTCAGGACCTCTGTGTGGCAGTCCAGCAAGGTAACCATTCGGCCACAGAGGCAGTTGAAGGCCGATCAAAAGAGTCAATTATAAAGAATCATTCCTAATAAGTAACATAGTATCTAAAATTAAAGGAACACCGTTTAATTGTTGTGGGACATCCTATATACCTATAGACGAGCACACTGCTGTGTTCAGTTTTGAAGGGTAGAGAAAAACAGCTCAATTACAGGCACAGGAAATTGAAGATCTTATGTCTCAAGGTCGTCAACACATTTAAGTTATTAGGAATGTTTTCTTAGTATCGCTTATGGCACTTTCCATCAAGTGGATCGTCTATCGGTTTCTCAGATATGTGTATACATACATATACCGGGTTATTTGAAAATAGCAACCTCGCAAAACTATTTGTACTTCCATAGTCTATTAAATTTCAAATCGATAAAATAAGTGAAAGTCTTCCAAACACAGATTCAAAGCACTTTGCCTAACAAAAAGCAACACCTATTCTCGGTTACGAAAATCTGTCTAATTTGTCCAAATTTTTAAATTAATATCGGTTCTCATATCCCCGTATACTCTTCTTCGTAGCCTTTCTAAATATACATACATACTTCGATTTATTACACTAAAACATATTCACTATCATAATTTTCACTTGCACTTTTCACTTTAGATGTGCTATTCGCACTTTATTACATTTATTATTTTAATGAACGATTTCCATCGTAGTCGTTTATTAGATCTTTCTTACACATAACTTTTGGATTAAGTAGCTCTCGTTGGTTTTGACTGAAAATCAGCGCCTTAGGGAACTTAGGCATTTGCATTAGGCATATGCTGAGTCAGTTCCGTTTCACTGGTTTCCCTGCTACGACAAAAAATGTTTTATTTTGTATTTATGTCGTATTCAATCTGTATTTGTGTCATACTAGTGAATGAAATGTTTATCTATCTATCTAAAATAATATGAAAATATTCAATTTATGACTGATATCTCTTTTTCTTAAAGTGTCTCCACTACTGGAGATTGGCCATCAATATTGCAAACTTGTCCCTATCCATGGGCAAACGAAACAAGAGGTCTACCACGAAATACGAAATATGAAGCAACGAACATCGCTTTAGCTTCGTATCGGACCGGAGGATACCACGAAACGCGTACTAAAATCGTGATTTGACATAAGTCCTTACTTCACAGCTTTCGTATCGAATTTTGACATTACTTTCATCGTAAAACTATATTATGTAGTATACATGAGCTTCGTTGCGGACGCAGTCACGTAGTATCGTATTTCGTGGTAGACTTCTAATTGTTCTGCGCTCGTAACTCAGGCCTACTCTATTTTGTTGTAACCTGTAACGTTTACTTTTAACGTCTTCCAGCGCGTTTGTTGCTGATGAAACATCCGCCTTTACATTCTCACATAATTGGAAAATTTGTGTTCGTATATTTTGATATTTAAGTAGTAAATATAATAATAATAATAAAATAACAACGCGCACACACTCATAGCACCTCACTAGGGAAACCCGTATCGCGGGTGCCATGGACACACACAAGAGATAACCACAAATTACACCCAAAGTCACAAGAGGTATAAATGTAGGCCATACAAATATTTCTCCCAGCACCGGAATCGAACTCGGGACCTCTTGCGTGGCAGTCTAGCAGGGTAACCGTTCGGCTACAGAGGACGTTAATGCAATCCATTTGATTGTCATTCGCTTAATAATGGTTGCACCCAATATTTTTTATCTGTGTATTTTTCTTGTTCTTCTTCCGCATAACTAAATATTCAAGCGTAGATAACTCCTCGATTTCCATTTGAAAATAATCCATGAAATCAATTGAAAGTTTTTGGCCGCCATCGAGTCAATATAACAAGAAATAGGGACGAAATGTCATTTAATTTGTTTGAAAACTATTCTGTCAAATCATTACGGTGACAAATGCGCTCCGATTGGCCAGCCCGAATTCGAAACAATAGACGGGTGTTGTCAATTGTTTCACATCAAATTGACCAGTTTAAATAGAGCGTTGCTATAATGGACGAAAATTGAAAAATTACACATTTAATATTTAATTGCCGATGAAATGTTTCTAATTGCCGTTTGTTTTGTAATTAGATGTTTTACAATTTTTTCCACACTACCGAATGGTATATCCTCCCATTAATAGAGATATGACTTTTAATAAATAAAGAATATTTTTGGAATTTACGGAGATGTACACACAGGTCATTTGTACTATTTCAGCTTTCTATTTGCGTTGCAACCTGGCCAATGCGAATTTACCCTAAAACTTCAAATAAAAAACCAAACTGTTTTAAGATCAGTCCGCCTGTTTGATACAACAAAGGCTTCAACGAAAAAACTGTCGAAGTAAATTCAACTCTATGTGCATTACTTTCTTGAAGTACAAGTAAATGCACACTATTCCGGTCTCTGACTATAACTGACAGTTATTTTAATGTTTTTAAGGAGGCAACGTGAGTTCCTTATTTTACCATAGCATAGATAAGTTGATGGTACGGTACCTAAACTTTATTGCGAACGTGCTTGGGAATATTTTAATTGTATTTCTTGCTTATCTGAAGCTACACTGTACTGTATTTGTCTTAGTTAGCGGTAAAGAAGAATACAGAATACCAATTAAGGATACAATTAATCGTTGACTTTGTTAACAATGTGCCAGAGACGGTGGCGGATTTGCAGTCTTAGCCGTCCTAGGCGCCAGGCAATGTAGTCAGCACCAGCCGCCCGTTTCTCAGCACTCATCATATACTGGTAGACTACATAATGAATTTATTTATTGCCAATTTTTATCGAAATCGATTCAAAAATTTAGCTAACTATAATATCTGCTAGCTGCCCGCCATAATGTGAGTGAGCCTTTAGAATATTTAGGTACTTTGAGTTAGTTTTTGTTATCATCAATCATCAGTGAATTTTTTTGTCACGATTGGCCGCCCTAGGCCCGGGCCTACTGGGCCTTAGGGCAAATCCGCCACTGGCCAGAGAAACACACCAATTACCGGGTCTCAAATTCTCCCTGTACCAGAGCAACGGCATTCACTGTGAGATACTTTCCAGAACACCCAGAACCAATTACAAAAGTTAATTTCCCAAATTAGTGTGCTCACTTACACCGACATTGTCAAAATAGAACTTTAGAGTGTAAAGTAATGTAATAATAATAATAATTAATTTATTTTAACTAACATTGACTCAAATAATTGTTACGGAACCACTTAATACTAATTAGTAGGGTACAAAATTATATACAATAGACACTGCTGGATACATGCAATTTACAACAGTGTCTCACGTACGGACAGTCAAGCGGGTCAGGGAGTGTACTCTCGTCGTGGTGAATGTGCACCGACCCCACGGCGCCGACTCAACCGGCGGGAGGTAAACCCGGGGGGGTTTTAGTGGGGTAACATAACCCCTGAGTCTTCTTGGGCTCAGGGGTATCTATAAAGATTCCCCCCCCGTAAAAAAAGGGAGTGTACTCTCGTTTTTCATCCGACATTCGCCCTAAACAATAACTGTTTTTTTTATAATATTAAACGACGGGATGAACAAGTCATGCGCCTTATCGTAAGCTACACGCATGTCCATAACAGTTGCAGTGCCACTCTGAGCTTTAAATCGCAAAGATCTGAGGGGCAATGCCACTGCGCCCGTCACCCTGAGACATAAGTTGACGAGTCACAAGTGCTTGTAATTTGACCAGCATTATTCAAAAATTTTATTGTAAATTAATGGCGGCAGAAATAGGTAAGGTGGCAGGATTTCTCTGGACCCGGGCGGCGTCGTGGTGAATGTTCACTGATCCCACGGCGCCGACTCAACCGGCGAGAGGGAAACCGGGGGGTTTTAGCGGGGTAGGCCTTCCAGTGTGGAGAGTCCCCACATAACCCCTGAGTCTCCCTGGGCTCAGGGGTATCCATAAAGATTTCCCCCCCGTCAAAAAAAAAAAAAAAAGGATTTCTCTGGACGAACTCTTTCACAAGGAGCTCTACTGCTACTATAAAAGTAACTGCTACTAATGAAACTTTATTGCGTCTTTAAATTTGGTTGAATATTACTTATTTGACATTAGTTATTTGGGACGGATGACGGAGAACGCGAGTAGATTCCGTGGCCTGCACTCGGCGTACCAGTAACGTGCTTCGCTTGCACATGGTCTCGTAAAAGCAACCCCCTCTTGTTTGTAAGGTTGTATGTTAAGAAATTTGTTTAAAATCGTATATCAACGTCCTTATGGCTGTACAGTTGAGTTACAATTTTCAATGATTCGATAAAATACTGTTACCGTCCATTACTGCGGTTTTCTTAACGATAACTGAAATGCTGATGGCAGTCATTGTCACAACGAATCGTATACGGTACACTCTTGAGGAGTTTCTCTGAGCTGTCTGCCATTTCCATGATCAGTGCAGCTCTAGGACTCCATAAAACAATATTCTCATTGGAGTTACTTTGATTTGCCTAGTTTATTTAAATTGGTTAACGGAAAGTGGGTGAAATTTCATAAATCGGATTCATCCCCAAAATTGCCACCCTTAGAGGTGGAATTTTTTCTTCAATTTGAATGGCAACCATACACACAAAAAAATGCAGTCGAATAGAGAACATTATCCTTTTTTAAGTCGGTTAAAAACACTAATTTGCAATTCTTGACACAAAGATCCGTATAACACAAGAAAAATTCCTTCGATCTGACTGGACCCGACCCAGCGTCTGTTACCACGCCGAGGCTACCACAGTTACCAACTGCAAATCTTTGCATTGGATTTAAACCTCTGTTTTGCGGAAAGAAAAAACTTTTATAAGTTTCTCACGGATGGCGCTGATGATCATGGATCAAGATTTCATATTCAATAAAATAAAAATAGATTCGGAGAAATCGTTTTATTTATTCTGTGAATGAGTGTTCGAGCTGAGCGAATGACATCGTTGACATTGCTATATCATTCGTGTATGCAATGTTCTATTGTAATATTGTTGTGAAGGTACGCTTGTAATAGAAGGAGAAGGTAATTTTCCTTCTCGTATTATTCACAGTTTAGTGAGCATTTTCATTAAAGGCACTAGGCAAATTTTTACTTAACCATTCGTTATTTATCCAAGAAAATAATTGTTATTAGAGATTATACGAACATGTGCTATTTATCTATCGTGTCATTAAGAAAGAAAGAGAAAAAAGAAAATACATTTATTTGCTTACCACAATTACACCACAAAAGACAAAAGACAAAAAAAAAGAAAAAACGGAACAAAACAACTAAAACAAAACACGATCAAAACATTCAACGTAAAACATAATTAAATAATTACGAAACGAAAACACAAACAAACACAAAAGAAAAATGTATATACAAAAATTTGATAAAATTAAAACAGGAACTATTTACACAAATAATAAAAAGAACAATAAATATTCAGATACTTTGTGTTGTGCTAACCGCGGTAGCAAAAGGGTCACAAACTCAGTATTTGCTGGAAAGGCAACGCGTTCGCGCAATTTTCAGTTAAGACCCTAAGTGAGGTCACGGAACAACATATGCAAGCATACTTAGGTACTTGAATATAACAATAAAATAATTATATATATAGTGCATATTAAACTGTAACAGATGTGTGTGTGTGAGTGTGGGTGTGTGTGTTGTGTATGTTTAAATACTTCCAAATAATATATGTATAAGTATGAAAATACATTATAATAATTAATACATATACACTATACCTACATCAAGCAACTAATATACTACATAACAAATGTGTATAAAAAGTATAAATAAGTAGGTGCTGGAAAAAGTTAACAGAATTCCTTTTGATTTTCCAGCAGGACAGCCTTAAGCTTAGCTTATTAGAAGTGTCACGAAGAAGAGGGGGTAGATCATTCCAGCACTTGGATGACGCAAACCTTAAACTTCCTCTGAAAGCTGCGGTGAGCAGGAACGATAGCCCGAGCCTGTATTTAAAACAGTTGTGAGACCAACGAAGTTTGCGATAGAGATACTCAGGTATCTCGGTTCTCACTATACCGAACAGCAACATAGAGAGGTGTAGCTGCCGACGAGCAGTCATGTTTAATATGTTTGCAGCATTCAAAAACGGGGTGATATGGGATCTAGGAGGCACCCGAAAGCAAGAGCATTCTGTACACTTTGTATCAACTTCTTAGACCTTCTAAAAATACAATCATTATATACACAATAGTTTAACCGCGACAATATCAGTGATTCACAAAGGTGTACACGCAAATCAACGCTAAGGTAATCACGAATACCATACAACAATTTGAGTCGATAAAAACAGTTACCCGTCACATTGAGGATGTGCTCCTCAAAACGAAGTTCACTGTCCATCAGCATTCCGAGGTTTCTGACTCTATCGACCCGTTCACACATAATCGCAATATTTCTGGAAGCAAGGGCTTCCAGTGTATTATGGATTTGATCCTTTGTTCCAAGCACCATGTACTTAGACTTACTCGGATTCAGTACTAGACAGTTCCTATCAGACCACGCCGCTATATGATCTAGATCAGCATTGATGTCTGTGACTGAAGCAATAGTATCAGATGGCTTACCCGATATGTATAACTGCAAATCGCCCGCATACAGGTGGTAGCTACAGTTTCTTATACTAGTAACGATATCGGCACTGTATAATATAAATAGTAACATTCCAAAACACTGCAAGTTCTTATACAATGTTTTGTGCTTTCATTACAAGAAGAATTCTACAACGAAAATAATTCATTCGTAATTCAAATTTTATATTATATATTTTTAAATATGAGAGAAGAGTAAAAGATATTTTATATTATTTATCTAAAACATTACAAAAACCGAGCAATCCTTTTTCAGCTTTATCTCCTCGCAACTGCCGCTGTGACCGAACGGTTACTTACCATAATGGTCTGCCATACAGGTGTGCCATGCAGAGGACTCGCATTCTATTCCCGAGCCGGGAGAAATAGTTGTATGGCCTACATTTATTTATCTCGTGAGTTTGGATGTAATTTATGGTTGTCTATGAGTGTATCCATGGCACCCGCGATACAAAAGTATATATATACTGCAATTTGTGGATACAAATTCAATTATGTACTGACGTATCTGTAAAAAGTATCTGAAAAATATATCAAAGAAACAAACATTTTTAAAATACAGTTCAATAGTAAAATCTACAATGGGAGATGTGTTTCTGATTGTGTTTTGTCTGTGACTTACCAGCCGTCGTCTGTATCTACAACAGATGGAATGATGCTACTGCTAAAACAAACTACGGGGTTACGCGAATGACGTGGACGAAATTTGGCAATGATTTTTGTTCCAACACCTTTTATCTATAGCTCAATAACTTTAACCGCCACAAGTAAGCGTAGAACGAATATGAACTCACTCAGCCCATCACGAAGTAACTGGTCATGTTTATGCCCTTGTTCTCGCAGACCATGAAAAGATCAAGCTCCTAACGGGCAAGCTACTATTGTAATACCTACAGTATACTATTAGTAATTGTAGAAAGCAGAGCAAGGAAATGTTGTGAGATTTACCACCATCAATGTTATCCACGGTGAGCATAATCATCTTTGTTCCTTAAACGGTAATGACGCAATCAAGAAATTGTCACTCATCTATACCTACTAATTATATTTTTAACTTGCGATTTTAATACAATTTTGTGTTATTGGTAAATATTTTTAATTACAAATAGATAGTTTTTAGTCTAGTTTCAAGAATTTTTAATCGTCGCTGTTGTATTATGTGTTTTTTATTTAATTTTTCCTTTTTATTGTTAACATGTTAAATAAACAATAAATTTAACTTAAAAATAATAAACATGTTACATTTAATAAAATTTAAATTTACTGTCCATAATTTCTGTATTATGTAAGTAATTATTATTATTATTATCATTTTTATTTTTTATTTTTTCTCATAGGTATGTTAGTGAATGGCTCGTGCTGTCTTGTGATTAATGCACCACTGTGAGACCATAGCTCCTGCCAATGTGGTTATTGAAGAAAATAATCGACGTGCAAACAAATTCTACATACCACTGACATCAGAGTCCTTGAAACACAGTTGTGCACCAAATATAATAGTATTATTTTGTTAAGTTCCTCTTTTTTTCTTCCAATTTTTATCTGTTTTTTTTAACTATAAGTATCGTGTATTTGTGTGGCAAATAAAAAGTTTAAAGACAGACAAAAAGCGCGAAACACCAAACATGCACATAATAAGGAACAAAAGTCATCGCCGACCGTAATCACCAAGAAGAGAAAGGTATATTTTCATTGGCAAATAGTTACAAATGAAAATACACCTTAAACAATGAAATGACAGGCGTGTGGAAGCGTCATTAATCGTCATTACCTGACTGACACTCCTAAAGCTACTGGTGCTTGCGCTCCGAGCCTGCAAGAAGAAACATTCGTTCCTATACACTAGCACACACAGCTTGAGTAGGACGACCAAGAAGATTCACATGCTAGATAGAAAGTGTGGAACGGTCATTTCAATTGCAAACTGAGCACTTTCTTATTGCCGTCGGTCAAAAAGGTCTAATCGCAATCCATCGTAGAACTAGAAACAATGCCTTTGTTCGTTTTAAGCCAGCGGCTCAACAATTGCCTTCGCCTGTTTGTGAAATGGGAATTTTTTATCTCCATGGGCCCAAAATGTTTTCAACGCTTTATCTATTGCGTTCGTGTTACTTTGAATGAAAATTGAATCTCACAACGTGCTTTTTCTATTTGGCTATTTTTTGATGGCCTCCTACACGTACTCAATATATCATAAATTCTAATTTTTGTTGTAATTTCTTTTTATTTTCTCTTTTAATTAGATACTTATGCATTAACTAAAGTAATGG
Source organism: Hyposmocoma kahamanoa (assembly GCF_003589595.1). Lineage (NCBI taxonomy): Eukaryota > Metazoa > Arthropoda > Insecta > Lepidoptera > Cosmopterigidae > Hyposmocoma > Hyposmocoma kahamanoa. The sequence continues at coordinate 18,649,735 of NW_020654466.1, forward strand.
GTAACTCAAGTATTTAAGTCGAATTTGCTCGACTTATTTCAAACCAATCTGTGATCCTTAATAATAAGTTTCCGTATTCGTACCTCGACGAAAACTATAGTGATAAGACCAGTTTTTAGAAACTTGCAATCGTCGAGTCACTGCTGTGGAATCTCATGATTAAGGACTATGGTCTCGTTCGAAACATGTCGACCAAAATATCGACTTAAATAAATAAGTTATCCATTAGCTAATTAATAATGTTTAAGAGTCTACGCAAACACGCGCGTTTCACGAACGCGCGTTTGAGGCGCCGTAAACGCGCGTCATCGGCGCGTACACGCACCGCAGACGCGCTATAGTGAATCAATTAAGACGCACGAACATCGCTTTGCAAACAAGAGCATTATATACTCCACTGCAGTTTACACTTCATATAGTTGCTTCGTTTCAAAAACAAACTGAAATTAACAAACAAAACTATAATCAAAACTATCTCTTACAACCAAGCGAACAGATGTCGCGCGTTTGCGGCGCGCACATATGAAATACGCCGTGTGCATAGGCTCATGGTAACTCTAAGTCTCACGATAGTTTTCTATTTAAAATATATAGAAACTTAAAACTTATGATTATAATAAAATTCAACATAGACTATCTGTCATAAAGTAAGTTGAAATTAGAAGAGTAACACATAAAAGAAACGAGACAAAAAAGACAGATGAAATTATCTAACGGTGGTTTTTATATCCGGAGTTGTACCTTCTAAAGCTGTTTTCTTATCACTGCCATAAATTTTGAACTTCTTTTGGATTCTCTTGTTTTTGTCTCTTTGCAAAATACGTTACAAACCTCCGCATATTTGCTGTAATGCTAAGTAAAAAGGCTTTAAGAGACTCTAGTACTTACAGAATAAAGGTCTTTATCCAATAGCCACTAAAGGTTTAAGTACTCAGAATAATGTGTATTAATTTCTTCTCGTCATTAATTATTGCATTATTTGATCCGCACCTTGCAATAATATAAAATACGCATGAGCTTTTGGTATTATCGTCTTACCAAATTTTAAACCTTCAACATCCTTTTCACACAACCCAATAGGTCGTATTTTATTACCCAATAACAATTGTCATTCATGGTACTACAGACCACATTTGTTACCAATATTGATTACAACATTCGTAAATTCGTGTCACGATTCTTGTGAATCGTATGTCGTAATAGGCCTCAGAGTGCGGAGCTCATCAAATCATGCAAATGTTCTGCTGGAAACTGGGGTACTTTTTTTAGTAGGATCATGAAGAAGAAGTGGGATTCTTGCATTCCGGGTTCTATATTGGATAAACATTTTTTTTGTAGAACTCTAATTGACAACAAATCTGTTTTAGAAATGCATAATCAAAATAGTATAACTTTTTTGTGTGTAGTAACTTTTTTTGCACATAAACGTGCACTATATTTTATTACGAAAAGTTAGTGCAACACTAAACCGAAACGCTCACCGCATTTATTCGATAAAAACAGTAGTTTATTTTTGTACTTTGTTAGGTATGGTTTTTTTCTTTTTTATATATAGCGAAAAATAAGTTTCTGAAATATTTATCCCTTTGACTATGCACTAACTTCCCATTTTGTAACTGTCTACTAAGTTACGTTCTCAATAATTATGGTACTATGAAAAATGACCGTTCCACGTTTGTGCAGATTTGAGCATGGAAGAAGGAAGAAGTCGTGCACAATCTTTTTGGTCGGGTACACATAGAACAATTATCCAGATTTATGCAATAGAAACGTTGGAGCTACGTATGAAATTGAATTTGAAAATATGTTTGTGAAAAATCATCGTTAAATATTTTATACGAAAGCACTGAGTTCACACCAAACACAATTCATATCATGATGCAAGTTTATAAATACTAGTTTTCTCATTGTCTCAAATGGAAGCGAGTTTGTAAAGCACTTCTTGAAATACAATGCGTAACTAAATTATACTATCAAACGTAACTCCAAAACACAGAACAAATAATTCAATAAGGCAAGCAATCGTCATCGTGTAAATAAATATAGAAATTTGAAAATAGTGGAGTTCTTCAACCAATTGCCAGAGTGAAGCAAGAGATAGATTGCAACCAACATTTATTAATAAGAGACTCTGTACATTATTTTATATAATACTAAGCATTTGTTAACCTACATTTGGTGGTAATTAGACAGCGTGAAGTTAGATTGAATTCAACATTTACTACGTTATTTTAAGAAGGAACTTACAGGCGATTACACGATAACGCCCTGTCATGGCGACATGTGACATACTTCAATTATATCACTATATTGACTTGTATGAAGTATTTTAAAGCTGTTGTAATTTCATCGACGTGCGTCAATGCGATTACCGTGTGTTGCTAAAAGCAACTACATACAAGTTGCATTGGTAAAACCCGCCTCCCATCTAACAAAAGTTCTCTCTGTACTCAAGCAGCTATTAATCAGTACTTTCAAAACAAGACTTCACTTTAAACTAATAAACATTTAATACCCCATGGAGAAAATGTAAAGAGTCCTTAACGAACATTTAAAGCATTTGCCAAGACAATCAGCACATCAAGTATGTACAACAGATATTGCGTTGAACATAATATAAGTACATAAAACAGACGGTCTGGGCTGATGTCGGTGTGCAAATGTTGCGTTAAAAGTTTGTTTAGTCGTGTGTTTGGTAATATGCGTCCAGTGAAACCTGTAATAAAAATTTCAAACCAATATAATAAATGTGATAGATTACAGTAAAAATTAGTTTTATTAATACTATGATATCGAAAGGTTAAGTATATAAAAAATAAATAATAAATCATCGCGTACTCTTAGTATAATAAGGCCATATGAGATCGTACGTAAGTGCTTTTAAAGTAATAATACAATAATAATACAAACTATATAAAATAAATTATATTTATGTGAAATTTTTTAACTTTTTATTTAAGCATTAAAAAGTTATCGACAAAATATACGTTCAGAGAATCTTTAAACCTGTCCTGAAAAGTTGTCATTTTACAGATATCTAGGGCCTTATGATATCAAGAGTGTGATGTATAAAAGATTAACTAAAACACGTTCACGGAAAATATTTGAAATAATTTTTAGTAATTTTTTCTGACACTTTGGTTTAGAGGTGTCGTATACAATTTGCAGTTTTTTTTATATTTTGCCTTCTTTAATTTCTTTTTCTTTCTGTAATTTATAAGTATGAATATTTTTTATTTTTTGTATGCTATTTGATATTGTACACTATTAGCATTGACTTACACTATTAGTTATTAAAAAGCGTTTTTTAAATTTCTTAAAAAATTTTGAATACAAACTTGTTTTGAACCTTGCTATTTTAAAATATTACAATAGTGAGAATTCAAAACAGGTCAAAGGAAAAGTTACGAAGTTATTTTTTATTGTATTATATGAATAAAATCTCTTTTGAAGAGTCTTCGCGTGGATCACAAACTTGATTCAAAATCCTAACTTCGAAAACAAAAATGCCAATTTTTCACCTCCCTCACGTCACGTGGAACGAATAAATCCAGTCATATCCTTGAGCCGGATAAGATATCGAATCTCTAAAGAATTCCCCGTAAAACCCCCATTATAATGCGGGAAAATCGCAGTTATACTTTTGATCATATTTCACTCAGGACGATGGACTGTGAAAGCTGAAGTTGAAAAATGAATAACTTAATTTTACGAGAATTAGATTAATTAAACCTAAATTTAATAAAAAGGAATGTATAGCACTTTTTACTTTTCTTTTTAAATTCATTAGAAATATAAACAAGTTGAAAATTTGAATGGACTTTTTGGAATTTGAATGGAATGGAAATCTGTTCACAAATCTCCGAGTTATCGCCTAACATACACACAAAGAATACCGTCGAATTGAAAACCTCCTCCGTTTTTGAAGTCGGTTAAAATACACAATACAAACGAGTCATAACTGTTATATAAAGTAAAAACACACACTAAACTTATTTAAACAAGTCAATTGAAAATGACAAAAAAAAATTACACTTTTATAAAAGTACTTAATGTTGTTTGCACAGTCACATTAAATTCAACAATAATGGCTGCAATATCAAGTGAAATATTTATTTATATAGTATTTTTGGTAACACGCATAATATAAACATAACAATTGCACATAGTCATCGACATTCGTTCATAAACAAGGTTTGAATATTCACATTAAATCTGATTGCACGTACACAACAGCGTGCAAATCTGCTACGGTACATTACCATCGATCCGTTCGGAAAATGTTTCGTAGCGTGAAATAGAGACGCGATGAAATGAAAACAAAATCCCATCGGATTTCTCTGTTATTGTACGCCATATATGTTTTTGTTGCCATGTCATAACTTTGCCGAATATATAAATGCAAGCCGGTTCACAGTTAAAGTTCCGATTTTAGTAGTTTAAGTGACTTTTTTTGCCGATCTTTGTATCAATGAAGGTGGTAAATAATTTAAATTGAATTATACAATAAATATTTTTTTATTTGTATTATATTATATTATGTCGCTAGAAACTATACAGTGTTGCTATTAGTCAATAATCTTTGTAATTGATAGTTTATTTTTCGTCTTTAATTGTTGCCAGCGTTAGTTCCTTCATTTGGCATATTACTGATAAGTAGATGGATGTAACCAACGTATATGAGAGCGGTGGTAGCTCTGTGGGGGAAAGGTTGCTTTTCAATTGAGAGCTCGACGGTTCGAATCCCTGAGATGTCAAGTACTATTACCATATTAAATTCTCTCTTCTAAGAGTAGGTACCAGAGCAACGTAATTAATTAACTGCCTCAGTGGCCAAACGGTTACCATGCCGGACTGTCACGCAAAGGTCCCGGGTTCGATTCCCGGGCCGGGAGAAATATTTGTATGGCCTACATTTAATTTTCTCATGAGTGGGGTGTAATTTGTGGTTGTCTAATGTATGTGTCCATGGCACCTGCGACACTGGGTTTCCCTAATTCACTCTGGGGTACTTCCCAGAACACCCAGCCAAGAACCAATTTAGAAAAGCTCATTTCTCAATGTGGTCGTACCGGGAATCGAAACCGCAATCGAACTTCTCATCCAGCGCCCACAGTATAAACAGTTGAGCCACCGAGATTGTCAACATTTTGTAACATAATACCTACTGTTACGAAATATTTAAACTTGTCAAAGTACCAAAGAATTAAAATATTATTCAACAACTAAGTATCAAACAAATTTGTATTTGGATGCAAATTGTGAACATTCGATATTAATACTTTGATTTAAAGAGCTTTGCTAAATTTGCTGTGGTAACAATAAAATATCAAAACGACCCAATTTCGTTATAACGAAAGAAACAATGATTAAGTTTACTTCAAATGGAGATCAATTCTCGCACGCTGCGATGTAATGTCGGTTCAATAAGCGTCACGTCGTTAATGTGTACAAAAGTTATCAATAAAATCCGTATTTTAAGACTTTCGAGGTTATTTACTAAATAACAAATAATAAATAAAATAAAAATGTTTATTTACTTTAACTTAGGTCTAGTTTTACAATTCAGGGTTCGAAACTTCATTTATGTAAATATATACTTGTGCTAGGAGTCCCGCTCATCCACATTACAAATACAGGAATAACTAGTGTAACTGACTTTACTTAACAGTGATTTACTGTGTGTGTGTGTGTGTGTGTTTGTGTGTATGTGTGTAATAGTGCATATGAGTATTAGATTAACAAACTATAAAAGTGTCGTTTTAGAGAAAATTTGATTCCACGGATTAAACAGGTACATTAAAAAATGATTCAGTTTCGTCATAGTTTAATAATTGCAGCCATTTTATTACAGCGTTTTTACAGTCGTGGAGATAGACAGATTGTTTATAGCACTGTTTTTTTTGCAAAAGTTGTATTTATCTATTTGAAAGGAACGACTATATCGTTTCTTCTTTTATTTAAAACTTTTTGGTCAAGTATTAATGACCTATGGAGCTTACCAACCATCTGCATATTCATCTGTATGTATAATTTTCTTATCGAAAACTAACTGATTATGTAACTAAATGATTATGACAAACACAGGTTTCTTAATATGGTATGAATTGTTTTTCTTTCGGGCTACAATAGCGCGTCTCTCTACTAATATTCATACAATAACTAGTCTACAAAAAGGCGCGCACGTGGCGCCACCATGGTATTGCTTCAGCGCTTCTAAATATTGTATGGATATTAGTGGTGGCGCGGCTGCAGCGCTACAGTGGCACCACTGCAGAACTTCTATAAACATCTTATTTAAAGACCCCATAAAACCAAAATGTGTCAAGTTCATTTTGATTGAAATAGCTGAATGTAAGGAAAAACATTTGCCACAATCTGTCTCCTTTCATTGTTCCACCATTGCGCAACCTAAGACGGCTGACCGCACATTAAAGATGGTTCACACCCCTTGGAATGATTCACGACCTCAATGATCCAACGGTTTGCACTATGGGCGCTGGATATAGAGGTTCCGGGTTCGTTCCCAGGTAGCACTAATTTTGGATATAAACTTTTTTGAAATTAGTGCTCGTCTGGCTGTTTTGGAAAATAAACTTTTTTGAAATTAGTTCTGGCTGTTCTGAGTAGCACCTTAAAGCGAATTGCATTGGCCTGGTACTCATAGTACAGACAACTCCGTAATTTGAGACCGGGTAATTGGTGTGGTTGGTTGATAATTGGCATACATTTTTATACAACTTGTTGTACGAAAACCCGTTGTCTGCTGCCTGCCGCCAACCGCTCGTTGTATGTCGATATGGCCGACTTATCTATTGAGATTCTGAGGGTATCATAAAACGGTCACGGAAATTAGGTAGTGAATACTAGTCCTAGAAAGATGGAAAAGTATTCCGCCTTATTTTTTCAACATTTTCCTACTGTGACATTTCTATCGCACGAGAATGGCACTCTTGTGCCTCTACCATAAGTTTACAAAGTCGATAGTCGCTTCCGATTGCGTCAAATATTTGACAATGTATGACAAACTTTTCAGTACCTCTAGAGGTTGCAAGAAGAATTAATATGTTCTGTACAAATATTCTATGTAGTAGCTAGCGATAATTGACACTGTATAGTCGTGGTAGAAGGTGCACAGGTAAAAGCCGTGAGCCGCCAGCATGTCGAAGAAGATTCACAACCCCCGGAAAAGATGTGAAGTCCCCACCCGCAAACCCGCATTAGGCTAGCGTGGCGGACTTTTTTAATACTTTTTTTATATATAACATCAAGTGATGAGACGAACATGTCGTGCGCCTGATGGTAAGCTACACGCCTATCCATAACAGTTGCAGTGCCACTCAGAACTTTAAATCGAAATATCTGAGGGGCATTGCCACTGCGCCCGTAACCCTGAAACATAAGTTGACAACTCCCATGTGCCTGGAATTTCATCAGCACCGTAACCCCGCAAAACCGGAACACAGTAATGGTGACATTACTGCTTGGCGAACTTGACTAACTCTTTCACGAGGAGCTCTAACTATGGCCTAAACATTCACTAGAGAGGAAAGCACGTATAAATGGGTTGCTGATTAATCGTGGTAGAAGCACTTGGTCGTAAAAACGACAATAATAATTCAGTATGTGACTATCCGCTCACGCGATGCGCTCCTCCTACCGCAAAATGGCGGCTATTTGGTTTCGCAAATTAGAAAAGGATTCAGTTTAAATACAAGTTTTTAAAAATAAAAAATATTATTCTGCATTGCTAAATAAATACCCTCCGTACTACCAATAAAAACATCTCAAATAAAATGCAGTAATACACCGCAAATCCTGCATGTAGCAACCAACAACAAAGCAATACCAACATTATTAGTTTACGCTACTGACAATCTAAAACGTCCATTACGTCCATCCGTACCTAAAACTGTACATCATCGCACTATTTCCTCTCGGATTAGCTGCGCAAATGACCCAGTATTGGATTATGAGCTTAGATAATTTGTACGTATCTCGTAAATACCATCTAATCCTTGTAATAGATGGCTAGGTAACCCGATAGGTGGGAATTAATGTAGTAGGTATTTTGGGCTGTAATCTAGTATTCTTCCCTAACCGCAGCCGAACCACTACTAATTTTCATACAATATTTAGAAGCGCAGTCGTGACACGCGCGCGCGGCAGCCGCGTCACTGTAGCGCTTTCATAAGCGTCTTATTTAAAGACGCCCTTATGCTTTAACACGTCATAAATTACTTAGTAAATTGCCTCTGAAATCCTTAGGAAGTATATTAAACTGATTTTATCTGATTTACCCGAGAGTAATAAGTTATAAACTTGGGGCGTAAATTAAATGAAACATTGGTCACTTCATAAACGTTTTTACTTAAATATGCTCATGAAATGTTTGCATTATATTCAAAAAACAAACACAGAAACTTTGTCATTTATGGACCATGCGACTTCTTCCCGGTAAAAATGTAATTACTGTCCGCTGCTGTAAACTTTAAATCTTCTACTTCTAATGAACTATGTAAACAGGCCAAAGAAAAACGCGTACAGCCAACTGCAAAGTATTCTTATCTGTACTCCTTAATCTTTTTTTAAAAGGCGGTTAAATATACTGCTTTGATATGCTTTTCTGTATTTTCATCTTTTTTGTATTTTCGTCGCGAAAATGAGTTCTAATGAGAAGAGCGATTACGAAAATACAGTAATGGATACACATTCAATCACATCATTAGAAGCTCATCAGGCTATGATTAATGTGCATGGAAAAACAATAATAAGTATTATCTTTTCGCAATTCTCCTAACATGTCAAATTATTAGGCACTTTTAATTTTAAATAAGGTTATAATTATTAATACAAAGATCGTACACTCAGAAAAAATTCCTTCGATCCGGTCGGACTCGAACCAACGTCTTCTTGCATACCGTGCCAGACGCTATACCAACTAAGCCACGGAACGAACCAACGGACCTCACGAATTTTTCTATGTGCTTGCGTCGTGTCTTTGTACTTGGTCTTTCAACGACTTTTTAGTCGTAGCGCCATCTATGAGAAATCTATGACAGATTTATCACCCAGTTAGTACCTTTACAGCTACCAGTCCTGGCGAGAGATGTCGCTATTCACTGTATTAATTAAATTTTTATTGAAATGATATTCAGGGTCGTATTCTAGAACTCTAATCAATGCTCAAGTCAGGATTGCACTG
>NW_020654466.1:18658949-18690287 GCF_003589595.1 Hyposmocoma kahamanoa
CTGACTTGAGCATTGATTAGAGTTCTAGAATACGACCCTGAATATCAATTCTATAAAAATTTAATTTAAATAAGGTTATTTTATTTTTTCTATTATACATCTTCCTATCTTTAGTCTTTTATTATCTCCTTATATTGTTTGAGAAAATCACTGTACATATCTCGGAGGTAACGGGGATTGATTGACTCGCATTAATACAAGACCTCCTTGGCGCTCGGCCTTGCAACTCATACTCGTCCAGCATACCCGTACTTCCCGGCCTCTGGAATAATGTACTATTAAATCCTGTTGAGATTCTTTCGTACAGTATAATAATAGCAATACGGGCAGTAGCCTTGTCATAACTCACGCATTTACATTTTGAAAACTTTCGAAATATTTTAACCTGAAGGTTTTTTTTTGACAAATGTCAATTACAGATATTTTGCTTAACAATAAAACTGAGCTACGGCACTGCAAATGTTATGAACAGGCGTGTCGCTTACCACAAAGCCCACCAAGCCCACTTGTTCATCCAATGGAGACATTAGTAAATTTTACATACGAACCCTTACATCTCCCAATCCCAATGGTGTAGGCAGAGACAATGGATATCCACTTACAAAGTTCCTGACATCCTTATTTTGTTTCTTCCGTTCCCGTACTTTCATTTTATTCTATGATATTTTGGTCTAGCCAATTTTAGAGTCCTCTTTTGTTAATTTTAGTTCTATATTAAAATATTAAAATAGTAGTTCTTTATTCATAAACAAAATAGTGACATTCTATTCTCATTAATGAGTATTTCGTACATGTTGTAATACAAAATATAGCATCGAGAACCAACTTGAATTTTATTGTTCTTTGATCATTTTTAACAGACGCAACAACATTCTCAACAACCCTGGGAGACCCCAATGCACCATATTTATTTTATATTTGCCTCAATGCGATTTAAATTCAATTGTATTCTCGTTTCGCTCGCGAGCTTTGACTGTCCATAATTTTAATTAAGCTACCCAAGAATCAAAGTATCAACCAACAATATCCATCACAAAGGCAATCACGAAATTGGGACAATCAACAGTATGTCGACAAGTTCTCCCGTCGGATTTGACAGATGAAACTCGATCCCCTGTGGCCGAGTTAGTAAAGTACGTTTGCCAGGTTAGACAGTTGGATTATGAACCTTCATAGTGTGCATTTATGTTTATTTTGTGACATTGCCACCTTCTTTCGTCATCTCACCTTTTTATGACCCCCATTTCTCTGGCTCCTGACTACCTACTTTGAAATTTTGAATCGTTCTTTAATTCCTTCCGTCACTCTTACTTTCCTTCCTTCCATCGCCAATCTCTACTAAATTTCCCAACCGAGCACACGTGCTCGCCTTCGTACATAGAGCGCACTATAAGTTTCCGGAACTGGCCACTTACATAAACACTATTTAAAAAGTAATTACAACATTTGAAAATGGAACCCTCTGGCTATAGAATACAATTTGTTTCATCTGACTGTCACTTGTTATTACATTGTGGCGTCATTTTAGAAATTGGTTGTCTACATCACCATGGATTTAACTCGTGAAACTTTACGTAGTATGATTTTCTACGACTTTAAGTGTAATTTAACAGCTCAGTGGAGCTTTGCTTGGCTTCAAACTGCTTTTGGCGATGAAGCACCATGCAAGACGACTTTTTCTAGCTGGTTTGCAGAATTCAGTCGCGGTTCTGTGAATCTCAGTGACTAATTTCGTAATGGTCGCCCGTCCACTGCTGTGAACAACAAAAACATCGATGCTGTGCGCTGTATGACCAAAACAGACAGGCAAGTGACATACCATGAGATTCGGCATAGGTATGAGTCAAACATTTGGGTGTGAAAAAGCTGTGCTCTCGGTGGATCCCACACAATTTGATTGAAAAACGGATCGCGTAGCTTGGTGCAATGCCATGCTTACCAGATTCAACGAAGGGGCGTCAAATTTGGCGTGAAATATAATAACAGGTGACGAACCGTGGATTTTTAATTACGATCCCAAAACAAGCAGCAATCGAGAGTATGGGTCTTTCGAGACGAGCCGAAACCAACCAAAGTGGCGCGCGTGCAAAGTGTCTCTAAGCGGATGATTACTTCTTTTTTTAGAAAAACTGGGCACGTGGCTACTGTTGCTTTGGAAAATCGTTGTACCGTGAATAGTGATTGGTACACGACTATTTGTTTGCCGGAAGTTATTGAGACACTCCGTAAAAATGATCGTAAACGCCGTATCATCTTGCACCACGATAATACCAGTTCTCACACAGCCAGAGAGACAAATGAATTTTGAAGGTGAACAACGTTGACCTTATGAGCCGTCCCGCGTACAGTCCCGACCTGGCATCTTGTGACTGTTATTTATTTCCAAAAATTAAGAACCAGTTACGCGGTCAACGATTTTCATCACCTGAAGAGGCTGTCGAAGAGTATGAAAAATATGTTTCAAAGATTGTCACGGAGGAGTAGCATAAATGTTTTCAAAATTGGCTCATTCGTATAAAAAAGTGCATTAACGCTAACGGAGAATATTTTGAGAAACAATAAATTCATTTCTGACGATTTATAGTATTTTAACCTTATTCATTCCAGAAACTTATAGGGCGCCCTGCGTTTAAAATTCTGACCAGATATACCATTGAAAATCACGTGACCTAATTGCTTGTAAAGCATAATATTTGTCGAAATACAGACCCTTTTTTGGTTAGTTCCTTTTTACTATGTCTAACCTGTTAACCTGTATGTAATTTAAGTAGGGAGCGTTTTTATATGATTGTATCCGTGTTTATATCGTTATTTTGTTTTGTTACAGCTTTTTACGCTTTTACTTCATCTTTCTTCTTAATCCTATTTTACAATATATGGTGTGGATCGAACCTTTCATTTGATTACTCAAAACCCTCGGTCACAGTTCGAATGAAATGCAAAATTTTGTACTGCAACATACATTACAATTATATTCGATTAAATGCAGGGCCAGGAGACTTATAGGCACCGATAAGCTCGTATCTAAACTTCATAGTTTAGCCCACTGGCGTAAAGTTGCCTGTCTATCAGTTTTCTACAGAATACATTTCGGCGAGTGTGTCCATGAGCTCCATCAGCTCATCCCGCGCGCCCTCTTTTTACCATCGGACATCCTGACGTATGGCGAGATATCATCCTTACTTGGTCGATATTCATCTTTTATTATGCGTACAGCCCAGTAATGGAATACCCTGTCTGTGACTGTGTTTCCGAGCACATACAACCCAAATAGCTGCGATGCGACTGAATAGGTATCTTCTGGACGAGCTCGTTCCATCATAGATTATATCTTTGCTTTTGCTAGGAAGTGGTAAAGGTGAAGTCCACTTAATTAAAAAATAATAAAAAATATAACAAAGAACAGTTAATGTTGAGTACATTTGAGCACATGTCTCTATTACTACACATTGGAAAGGATGCTATTTTACGTGAGACGTATTGTCATATGTGGTTTTGTCACATGAAAGCATTGACTTAATGCATAAAAGTCATAAAAATAATACGATGTACATGAAACAAGTTATATTAAGGGGAATCTTCCAAGTAGACATAGAAATGAGACTCCAGTGACTCATTCACAATAAATTGAAACAAAACAAAAACACGTCTGTTCTAGTCAAAGATGCTTTTCGTAATGGCGGCCGCCTGTCAGCGCTCCGTTGATATCAACGATGATGGTATCGATTTATTTCTTATTTCGATGAAACTAATTCTTAATGACGCAAAGTAAGTTTTGTAACAGAATAAAATAAAATAATGTCACGATACGCTAACAGAATTTCGTCCTTAGCATGTTCTAGACCCCTCTCCTGGAAAGTTGTGATTTTGCAGATGGGGCCTTATTATACACTCCAAAGGTGCATTTTTAGAATAGAGTGAAAAAGAATAGAAATCATTTATTACAACGCTACAACACAAAAATACACAGAAAGAAAGAATAAAAAAAGACAGCAAAAATAAAGTAATAAATAAATTAACAAAAAAAACGAACACAACAAAGCAAACATTAAAACTAGTCAACACAATTTATGCAAGTATCATGAGTGCGGCTGTGGCGTATGTAAAAGGGTCTACTCAGCTAAAGTAAATGGAGAGAAATGCTGACGCTGATTTTCAGTGGACCCTAAAACTAAGTGAATACCGGATGTATATTCACTCAGTGATGTGACAACGTTAATTAGTTTTTTTGTTCAAACAAACCAACGTTTCAACTTCTTTGCTTTAAGTTTACTGTAAAGAATATCGAACCTGCACGGAGCCCGAATTGTTTGTTTGAAAAATGAAACGCGATTTAGAACCGAAAAAAAATTTACCTACAACAAGCGGGAATCTTAAAATATAATAGGTACAAGATTGCAACCGAAGAAATCTTATTATAATTCATTCATTCATTAAATACTAATAATGTGTAAGAATGTCTTAATCTATGACCGGTCATAAATTAAAACATTACACATAGATACACATAGATTATGAAAAACTAAACGTTGTGAAAGCTGAAGCTAAAACATTTCTTATAATTACTAAGAAAGTAATTATAAGAAATGTTTCATTTTTGTATAACCCTTTCTGCTGCAAGAACATTCATTCAGTAAGATAGTAGTATAAACAAAACCTACTAAAAAAGAGCATTGAAGCGACTCTCGATTGTGTTGCGTCGGACCAATTTCCGGTAACTGGGGAGCTTGTATCCGCCGGCTGGGAGCCTACTTCCTGTCGTGTCTGCTGTTTTGCGTGCACGCGTTTCCGTGTACCGAACACTTGTTTCGTGGTAAATGTACTATCTCAGCCAGACATTGTTTCTTAGTTACTTTCTATGACATTCATGACGTACCGCCTAAAATTTTGTTCACTAGCTTACTCACTCATTTACTAACTTACTTACTCACTCACTTGGTCAGTCATTCACTCATTTACCCACTTATTTACATACCCAATTATTCACTTTACTCATTCTTTCGATTTCCATACATTTGGATAGGTGCAGCAAAACGCGAGTAAGTGACAATTTCAAAACAAGAGAAAAATGCAGAAGATTCTATTTTTTATGATACCAAGTGACAGGACGAACAAGTTGTGCGCCTGATGGTAAGCGACACACCTGTCCATAGTAGTTGCAGTGTAAATCAAAACTTTAAATCGTAAAGATTTGAGGGGCATAGCCACTACTAAGTCCTATGTGCTTACAATTTCATCAGTACCTTTACCTTTCAAAATCGGAATGCAGTAAAGCGCATATTATTGCTTGTCGGCAGAAATAGGTAAGGTGGCAGTCGTCCTAGGACGAAATCTAAACTCAGCTAAAACATAATAATGAAGAAGACAACGTCTTATATTAAACACCTTTCAATTCTAAAATGTTAAATGCGCTCAATTTCTAATATACATAACCCTACATGCAATTACAAGTGCGCAGAGTGCTAGATTATTCAAGTCCCGAGTGTAATATTATTGCCATTATGGCCTCTCATGCATATTCATACGAGCTTAACCCGCCTACACTGAAATTCGACTTTATTTTAATCGGACTAGTAAGAAATGGAGAAGATGCTGAAAATTTAACCAAATCGCAGCCTAGTTGTAATAAGGCCTCACCTCCAAAATACCAACTTTCCAGGGCAGAGGTTTAAAGGTTAAATAGGAGAGCTATCAAATTTCACGTGTACATAAATTTTTATATTCATATTCTTTATTTGCAAGTTACATGGTTATATAACAGGTGTTCTTATGCGAATGGTACTTGACATGTAACACCCCGTGAGGGTACTGCAGCATTCTGAGGGCACTATGTTTTTACTTTACTAACTACATTATTAAAATAAAATTACGAATAATTAGTAATAAAACTTTACATTTTAAAAATAAAATTAGGAATGACTAATAATTAAACGATAACTATTTATTTCCAAACTGCCTCCGTAGCCGAACGGTTACCATGCCGGACTGCCACGCAGAGGTCCCAGGTTCGATTCCCGGGCCGAGAGAAATATTTGTATGGCCGACATTTATTTCTCTCGTGAGTTTGGGTGTAATTTGTGGTTGTCTATGTGTATGTCCATGGCACCCGCGACACAGGGTTTCCCTAATGCGGGGTTATGTTGAGTGTGTGCGTTATTATTATAAACACATAATAAAAAAAAATACGGAAATGAGGAAAAAAACAAGTTTTTCGTACAATTTAGAAGACTAATTAACAGTAATAATTCTAATTGTTCCAATTTATCAAAATAAAAAATATTTAAATCAAAAGAAAAAGAATAAAGTATGTGTGTGACTGACACGAGCTCAGGAAAATGTTGAAATCCGAACTAAGTAATCAGTCTAAACTGAATTTTAGGCAATATCAACAAGAAATATTAGTAATTCTTTTACATTAATGTCTCATTCCTGATACATTTATGTCTGGCTGCTCAGCTAGTAGATAATGACAACTAGCTATCTTCCGGTCTCTCCATCTGCTTAAGTTATTGGGAACTGAAGCCCACTCCTCGACTCCCGAAAACCGGAAAATGAGCGTGTCTTACAGCTCCGCCACTAATGAGGAGATTTGGTAGTGGACTTTAAAGTCGACGGCTTAGCGTTGGCATTAGTTGTGCAATATGCAAAGGGAAGCGAGCATGCCTACAGCTCCGGTACCTGTCTGGAAAATAGGGAGGAGTACTTTTATTTATTTATTTATTTATTTATTTATTTCATAAAATTACACAGTATAACAGTAAATTACTAAGGCACTGTGAAATTCATACAACAGAAAATTATTTTTAGATCGTAGATGATAGTCGTTCATCCATCATCTCACAAAACTTCAAACATTCATCACGCACAGTCACCCATCTACTTGCGAACACATCACATTCTGGTGCAGATACGAGAAGCGCATTAAAACAGTGCAGAGCGCGAACTAGTGGCGATTTACTGTGTGCCACAGTGCGCAATGCCGGCTCTGCCAGAAGATGGTGACCACGTGGACGCAGATTAAATTTATTTAGCGGGGGACAAACAAGCGCACCAGTTGTGCCACTAATTCAGGGCAATCAGAATTACTCAGAAATTAATTAATTAATCATTAATCATTAAATAATTAAAAATTAATTAATCAGAATACTTTATATGTACCCGGAGCGACTCACACGAGGCACTAGCCTCTTGAGAACCGGATGAAGTCATTGACGGTCTGTGACAAAACTTAGAAGGTTCCAGTGCACGCACAGGTTATAAGTGCTAGACTATAATCAAAACATTAGTTTTGATACTATATTAGTAGAAAGATATGGGGCTGTTCCGGACAGTATCCTGGAGCTAATTCCATTACTCTAGCACTTATAGTACAATTCCCGAGTGTGAGACCAGGTAAATGGTGTTGTTGTTGGACACATAATTATTATTCTTATCTTTTATACCAAGGTGGTTCAATATCAAATTTGATCAGGACCTAATCGAAATTTAGAAATAAATTAAAAATATAAGTTTGAGGTATATGACACGTTTGGTTTGCTTTTTTGGGCGTTCAATGCTCTTTTGTTAAGTCACATTGAAATTTATTTTACTGATGATCCACGTTTCTATCTATTTTAAAACCATAACGTTACCATAAAGTAGACAACAACTCCATTGCAAAAACAATGTACTTTAAAAAAATTCGTTTAACTTTTTAAAACATTTCCTGTGAAAGCGCGATCTAAAGCAATTTACTGAAGGGTCACTTTACACCGAGCAGTAACTTTTGCAATAATTTGCTACTAGAAAAAATTCAGTTTTTTTTTAATTCATGAACTACCTAACACATTAAATGCTTAGTACTCGTATCATTAATTTGATTAGTGTAGACAGAGATATAGTTTTTCAATTGACATAATAGGGATTTGGACAACTTTCCTGAAAGTATTTTAAATTAACCGTAATGAATACATATAGCTAAGAAAAATATAGTTTTATATAAATATAGCTCAGACCCTAAAACTATGTTGCGGAATAGAGAAATCTTTAAAAGGCAAAAAACAACAGAAGAGGGAAATGTTTGGATATTTATTACGTAATGCCGAATTTGTGAGAGTTATATTGAGGGGAAGATAAAAGGAAAAGGAAAAAGAGAAAGATCAAAAATGGCAGACAGAGAACAAATAAACAAAAACGTCAAAGTGAGCTGCTATAAAAAGGTCAATGGGCTGGCTATGATCCGTAAGGAGTAGAGAAAGTTGCACCGACAAGAGCTCGGCTCGTAAATAGGATAACGATGATAAAAATTCAAGTGTGTAAAACAAAAATGGGATGATTTTGGAGAGCAGCAATTTTTTGACAGAATCATTATTAAACAAAACCAATGAAATTCTGTTGTAATGGTTGAATTCTCTACGAGTGTGATATTGACAGTTCTTGTTTTACTGTCATTTTGTAAATACTCACGAAAGCACGATAGTGCCTTAATGGCGATTCGGTGTGAGGGACAGCCTCGTTATCGAACAAATGGAGTGTTTGACGTAGTTTAATGAGCAATTTCCGAACGTACCGACGTAATGAACTATTTCAACAACAGACTAAGGCCATTATGGTTTTTATTATTTTTTATAATGTGCAATCCTGTGTATTGCGGAATATACTAGAAATAAAAATACGAAATTCTAAGTGTAGCATTTTTGGGAAACTGACAAAATAGATTTAAAAAATAACGCACGTGTCGCTAATCAAATACAACTTATTTCTTTTTTATATGAAAAACAATTTTTATTTATTCTAATTTTCATTATTAATAAATTTATAGGAAATTAAATTATTTTTCCGGATTTAAATCGCGCATATTTGTTTTTTCAAACAAACCGGCATTTCAGGCCCTTTACAGGTCCCATGGACATTGTTGACTGTCATAGTCACGAAACGTCAGTTTGTTTGAAAAAACAAATATACGCGATTTAAATCCGGAAAAATAGTTTTATTTGATATATGCAACAATAAAAAAAACCTAAGAACTCGATATTAATAAATTTAATTTAATAACAAGTCATATTGTTAAAACAAAGTATTTAGTACAAAATATGTAGCGTAGTTGGAACGTGCTTTGCAAAATTAAAAATAAGATATTTAAATATAAATAATTGTTGTAAGTATAGTGAAAAATAGGGTATAGTAAAAATATTACTTTTTGGAAATGGTCACTTTATTAAAGGTTAAGATAATTATGTTTTTACCTGTATTTAACTAATAGATTTATTGTGCTTTTTTTGAATGTGCTTTGAACGATGTCAAAATGATTTATGGTACAATTTTTAACCGACTTCAAAAAAGGAGGAGGTTCTCAATTCGACTCGTTCTTACTTTTTTTGTATATATGTTACGCGATAACTTCGGTATTTGTGGACCGATTTTCATGATTCTTTTTTTGTTGGAAAGGGGGTTCCATAGTCGTCCCATTTCATTTTGAAGAAAATCATCCACCTCGAAGGGTGGCTGTTCACGCATGAAGATTCATTTTTATAAATACCGCCTAACTTTAATTTAGGAGCAATTACTTTAATGGTTGATTTTGCTATTTCTCCAATTCAAGGCGTTTTTCTCTTCATATACTTTGAGTAGTGAGAACCGATTTTTATTATCTCCAGTGTCAAGTCCTGTATAGTGGCGAACTAGGAGACATTTCAATAAAACTTAGCAAATAGACGTAATTCCACGTACTTTTGAGGTCGGTTTTTTTAGTACTTTGTACTGAGATTATGAAACAAACTATTTTGTTTGTGGCTCACCGTACATCCGATAGGGATCTTTAGTAATTAATAAAGTTGCTAGTTTTATATTGCAGCCATTATTGTAGTATTAAATAATAATTTATTTATTATTTGCCCTTACAGACCAACGTTCAAGCTTAAATTAATTTATCATAAGGAGGAAGGATGTTAACGTCATACAAAATTATTGTATAGAAATACCTTGCTTCTGTTTCGGGGGTCCCGGAAGTCCTCCTTCGATGTCTTCCTGCGCTTGTCCTTCAGAATCATACGAGCTGCGGCGAACGCCATCTTGAAATTCCTCGATTGCCTTTATCTGCCAAATGTCACTGTCGATTTGTTCCTCCTAAAGTTGCGTAACTTTAGGCGAAATAAATACCACTTATAAAGTTCCCACTTTAACACTGTAAGAATTGACTAATGCTACTTTAGGTTATACTTGTCACTTTAGCAATGTCAGATTTTCAATCACAGAATTTTACTAAATTGACTACTATAATTGCTTTATTTTAGGACCTCTTTTTAAACACTAAGTTTGTTTCAACAACTTTTAATGTTTTTTTAACACTTTTTAAAACTTAACAACTTATTGCCTTCTTCGTTGTTGCTTTAATTTCACTACTAATTAACAAATTATCACTTTTTTTAATTGAACAAACTTTAATAACTAACAATGATCTGGAAAAATATTGAGTTGTTATTAGGTGGTTCACCGTTTAAATGGTAGTAGTGGCTCATTGTTGACATGACACTGACTTTTACGTTGCTGGGCGGTGAATTAGAAAGTCCCGAGTTCAATGCCCGTTAGAATCAATTTGGGAAACGAATTTTTAAAAATATTTTCACGTTTAGGTGCTCTGGGTCTGATATTTAATAAACGACTTTTCCGATATTTAATATGCAAATTTGCAATGTAATGTAGAGGTTTCTTTACAATCTAATTTATTTGAGATTATAGATAAGATGATTGTGGATAACGCATGTTTACCGTGTAATGTCTTCTTTGTTGGGTATTCACAAATTTTTTCAAATATAGTTTTCAGTGTGTCGTCATACAGTTTCAAGCATAAGTGTAAAGAATGGCTGCTTAGTCAACAGAAATCTGTCACATAAATAAGTTTCAAGACGATCGAGGTGGCAGTAGTATGAACATTCATTACAATATAGCCCCAATTTACACCCAAACTTACGAGAAAAATAAATTTATGCCACATTTATTTCTTTCGTGATTTTAGGTGTAATTTGTGATTGTCTGTGTGTGTCCATTTCAACCGCGATACAGGGTTTTCCTAATGCGGGAATATGAGTGTGTGCGTAAAAGAAAATTGTAAAAGAAAATATCTATTGCTTACATAATTTCGACGTACTCAGTATTAATATCACATGCTTAGTGTGATAAAGCCATATGGGTAAAATAACGACTTTCAAGACGAGATGTTTAAAGATTCTACGAAAGGAACAAGTCGCTAACTTTTATGGTTAAATTGGAGTCATAAAATTTGACATATACATAATTTCTTTAATTTAATTCGTATTATTCTTTACCAGACTTCAAGAAAAGGAGGAGGTTCTCAATTCGACTATATGTTTTGTTATGTATGTTACGCGATAACTCCGGTATTTGTGAACCGACTTCCATGATTCTTTTTTTGTTGGAAAGAAGGTACCTCCGTGATCCCATTTAATTTTGAAGAAAATTATCTACCTTTTAGGTTGGCTGTTCACGCATGAAGATTAATTTTTATAAATAGCGCCTAAATTTTATTATAAGGAGCAATTATTTTAATCGTTCATTTTGCTATTCTCCAATTCATAGCGTATTTCTCTCTCAATATACTTTGAGTAGTGAGAACCGATTTTTATTATCTCCAGTGTCAAGTCCCGTATAGTGGCGAACTAGGGGTTGTATCCGGGTTCGCGCACTTTCCGGTAACCGATTTCAATACAACTTGGTAATTATATGTACTTCCACGTGCTTTTGAGGTCGGTTTTTTAGTACTCTATACTGAGATTATTATAACTTCTTTTTTATGTAATATCAAGCGACGGGATGAACAAGTCGTGCGCCTGATGGTAAGCTACACGCCTATCCATTACAGTTCTGCAGTGCCACTCAGTTCTTTTAATCGCAAAAATCTGAGGGGGGCACTGCGACTGTGCTCGTCACCCTGGGACATAAGTTGACAAGTTTCACGTGCTTGTAATTTTGGCAAATAATTGAAATTTCATGTGATAAAAGCATTTTACACGAACGGTGCGACATAAACTCGGAAGACAAAAAAAAAAGTAAAATTGCAAAATGTATGCAAAATGTTTTGTTACATTTTCACTTAAAGTTATAGCGTCATAAGAACTTGAAACTAAGCCAATCAAAAGCCATATAAAAAATGTTCCCAACTACGAATTAAATTTCACAATTTCATTTAAACAAGTGTAAAAGCAAACGTTTCAGCTGAAACCGTCAGAAAACATCATTTTTGCCTTTTGAATTTAAAGCAGAAGTTATAATTTGCAATTGAGCTCATTAGCTTTTAATCGAAAGAAAGAGATGGTGTAATAAATTTCACTCGGTGAATGAAAGAGAGGTAGGTAGTTCATTAGTCTAAATTGGCAAAGGAACCAGACGTTTCTAATTGAAGCAGCGCCACTCGGAAGTCTTTTATGTGAATATTTTTGTTCTTGTTTTAAAACTTTGCGGTCTAAGTGTTGTTTACGGTATTTAAATTTGATTTGTATGTTGTTTGTAAGCGAAAAGTTGTCTGTAAGGTTTCTCTGTAACTTGGGAGTATTAATCAATCACTTTTTGGTCAGTTTTATACAATAAGTACCAATTATCAAACACCGTCCACCCTTTAGGCTGCAAACAGATTTACTGCATATTTGCAGTTAATGCGTGAAGTCGTAATCAACTTCATGCAGTCGAGACCTCGACTGCATAAAGTTGACGTTATCAACTTTTACGAAATAAGTGCATGCAGTCGGTCTCAGTTGTATGAAGTCGGTTTCGAGTGCACGCAACATTACCCCGCACCATTACCACGGATGGGCATCATTTTCAATTAAAAAAATTTTACCTAAATTTCAAGCGCTACACACTTTGTTGTTAATACCTCCTTCTGAAGCCACTGAATAATTGAAAAAAAAAGCAGTAAAGTGATAACTAACATTATATTAGAATAGCCCCATATCTTTCCACATTAGTTTCGATTATAGTGAACCTTCCTACCGACCCCTAGGGTATACGAGAAGGGCTCTATAACCTTATTCTGGTTTTGACCCAAGATCAGCTAGTGTACAGGGTTGTCACAGACCTCTGTCACTTGACTTCATCAGGTTATTCGAGAGACTAGTGCCTCGGGTGAGCCGCCCCGGGTACAAGTACATTATATAAGAACAAAAATATCCAACAAGTACATGGAGGTTGACTCGTTCCGTAGCTCAGTTGGGACAGCGGGAGCGAAAAAGTAACGTAAACGTCAGCAACGTTTCGAGACCAGCCGGATCGAAGAAACTTATCTTAGTGTTTGTTTGATCTTTATACCATTAGGCTACCACAGCTTACATTAATCAAATACACTGATTTCTAATCTAATCTAACCTAATGATGCCATCACCAAATGCTGACATTTACTAGCCTGTTCCCTAATAATAAATTTAAATTTAGACTTCTCTAAATATGAATTATATTCGCCCCAAATCCCTTGCATACCCCTTTTGTATTGCCCTGCTTATAAAACCGGTATTATAACGTTAATAAAGAAAATTTCCGAATTAATTACAAAGCTATGAGGAATCCTTGAAATTTAATAAGGGGATGTAGATACTTATCTCTTGAAAGTTTGTTATTTTCTTATTATGAATTTCAGTGGAATGAAAATACTTGCGAAAGATTAATTTACCTTCCACCTGTATTTTCATTTTACGGAAACTCGACTGAAACAATTGTCTATGAACAATTCCAAGGTTCCATACACAATTATATTTTTATAGGAAATGAAACTATTTTTCCGGATTTAAATCGCGTATATTTGTTTTTTCAAACAAACCGACGTTTCGGGCACTTTACAGGTCCCATGGTCACGGTTGACTGAGGTGATACCTCGTGAGGTGAGGTGATTCAACCAGTTATGTCTAATATTGATGCAAACCACATTATTTTTTCACTATAGTTACAATAGTTATTAATTAAATACCTTCGTTTTAATTTTACAAAGAAAACATTCCAATTTACGTTACATTAAGTTTTACAAATTATTTTATTGAATGAATTTTTATTAAGTTCAATTTATTATTAATTATTAATATAAATTATAATAAACTAAAACATATTAATTAATTAGTACTGCAGTATTATGTCTGTTTGGGATTTTTCATTAGAGGAAATACTGGATCCCTAACTGGTGGTACGGAGAAACCATCTTCCCTGTTGAAATTAGGATGTTTTTTTTAATTTCAATGGCCTCTCCCAGCACCCTGGGTAGATAACGGACTTCTTTTGCAAGGACCTGGGGTTTGTCAAAATAAAATAAAATAGATGGAAATATTAAAAAATTGAAAAGAAAAAAGAAAATAAAAAGAACTCATATCATGATAAGAAACCTATAATTAGAAAAAATCATTTAGTGAATAACCACGAAAGCTATAAAATTCATAAATACACAAAATTAGGGTATCTTCGCCAGTCACGTGATGTGTCAAAGTTACTTCCCGCCTGTATAGTAATATAATACAGTGCTATAGTGTGCAGTCTAACATAATTCTGTGAACAGTGCACCTGAAGTGCCTATCTAATTATAACATAACAATAGTTTATTGTTATACAGTATATTAATAGCATTTATCGAACCATTACCGCCGACATAGCATAAGCGACAAAAATATATTTTACTCACTGAATAGGAAACGAACATTCTTTCATTATTATTACCTTTCGAGTTATTAGGTTTTCGCGAATACTACAATTGGAAATTAAAATCCGCCTTAAAGTTAATTTTATTTATTTTTAGAATTTAAAAAAGGGATAAAATATACTTAACTAAACATACTCCTACAAAACTGTATATATACAGTTTGACTGCAGAATCAAAACGAGTCAAATAATTGAGCAAATAATTACAAATTAACACTCAATGTTGTCAAAAGTACTTATTCTAAATAGTACTATTCGACTAACTGTTTAAACAACAATTTGTGAAATAATGATCTTTCAACATTATCGAGTCAACCGTGACCATGGGACCTGTAAAGGGCCCGAAACGTCGGTTTGTTTGAAAAAACAAATATACGCGATTTAAATCCGGAAAAATAGTTTCAGTTTCTTTCAACATTATTTGAAATTTACATTTTTAGTTTCACGTCTAATGAGCTCTGGTAAGCTGTTTATTAGTATACGAATACGTTAAGTTGTTACGTTACTTGCCTGCTTATGGGTATTCCACAGGATATATCACGGAGAGTGTGTAATAGAGTTACATGATTTAATTCCGCTTTCCCTTCGCATTAAATAAAAAAAAAGTTTCAAGTTCTTTACTGATCCCGTATTTGGTACAATCAGCCGTGACTATGAGACTTGTAATGAGCCCAAAATGGTGGTTAGTTGGTAAAAACAAATAAAGATTTTTTTGATCACAAAAAATAGTTTTATTTTCATTTCGAGTTCTTAGGTATTCGCGATTGTTACACATAGGAAATGAAACTATTTTTCCGGATTTAAATCGCGTATATTTGTTTTTTCAAACAAACCGACGTTTCGGGCCCTTTACAGGTCCCATGGTCACGGTTGACGTCGGTTTGTTTGAAAAAACAAATATACGCGATTTAAATCCGGAAAAATAGTTTCATTTCCTATTTATTTTCATTGTTACGTTTGTTATATTATTTTACGTCAACAAAATGTCAAAGCATGTTAACATCCTCTTGAAAGCTAAAGGGTGCTTTGAAATGAGAGTTGACACTACATTTAACTGGAACCAAGTGCGAGGGCGTTACAAAGTTCCGACTCTCGTCAAGGGCCTTCAGTTTTGTCGAGGGCCGGAACAAGGTTGAAAATGCACGAGACATTTAGCAGAAAAAACTTAGTTGGGAGAACGCAGGCGTCCTGTGCAGCGGTCTTGGATTCAATTCCCACTAAAACCCGTACTACTACTATGTAGTAAACCAGTTCCGAATTTTATGTATTTTAACCTTCTACATATACATCAATAGTTTTTTTTATAATACCAAGTGAGGGGACGAACAAGTTGTGCACCTAGTGGTAGGTAAGCGACACGCCTATTCATAACAGTTGCAGTGCCATTCAGAGCTTCAAATCGCAAAGATCTTAGGGGCGCTGTCTCTGCGCCAGTCACCCTGAGACATACTCGTAAATTGACATGTGCTTGTAATATCACCAGCGCCTTTGCCCTTTCAAACCGGAACGCAATAATCCTCACATTACTGCTTGGCGACAGAAATAGGTAAAGTGGCAGTACTTCCCTGGACGAACTCTTTCACAAGGAGCTCTACAGTTACTGAAGTCGTAGGTGTCATTAATCTAAATAAAAGGAATAATATTTGAGGTCGATTTTTTAATGAAAAAAAGTTATGATTACGTGCAATCATGATGTATTCACGCCTCTTGATAGAGCGTTCTTTTTGCTAAGTAAGTAAGTAAGGCTTGAAATACGTAAAATCACATTATTATATAGGGTGTTTTCTAGTAACATGGTATTTGTATCTATGCAAATACCATTGAATATTTAATCAGCAAAAGTCCACAGCGATAACACGATCAATACTGTACTTGCATTGCTGTGAAATCGATAAATGGGTAAGGTTAATGCGGTAAAGTTATTAGTATACTAAAGTTAATCAACAGGGCACCCAAAGTGGTAGAGACCCGATACGTCTATCGCTTCTCTAACAGTCGTGCTCTGGAGTTGATTGCTTGACGGTCATTAATTTAATTTAATTTAATTTATTTATTTGCATATACAATTAGAACGGAAGAAGCAGGACAGGAGTACATATAACTCGAGTATCTTCCTGGTGCGACTGAATAGGAATCTTCTGGGTAAGCTCGTTCCATCGTATGTCCTATCTTTGCTCCAGGGCTAGGTAGTGGTCAAAAATAATTAAATACTTTATAAAATGAATCACTGGCCATAATAACCAAAACTGTTGGGGCCAATACTACGCTATAGTATTGACGCCTAATTGTTTAAATATGTAGATAGATAAGTTAAGTTGTAAAAGGTTTATTGGCAAAGATACAAGCTCGTTGAGGCTGTGTATCTCTTACGTTGTAGTTAAGTTGATAAACGTCTAAATTGATTGAATGTTCGTTAAATACTAATTTAATTGCCTACCTATGCGTACAAGTAAACAAACGGCCGCGGAAGTAGAATGCAATGTAAGCGGAACTAAAAATGTGCAGTTCTAAACCGTACGTGCTGCGTAGGTCATAAAGGAAGGACGCAAAGTAAGTGGAACTAAAATGTGCGGTTGTAAACGTACAAAAACTGTATAATCGAAATCAAAGTATGATCAAAATAGTTGTTTTTTCTTCAAATACATACGCGCGACTGCAATGCTATTTAATGTCTATGCACCCTAATACTTCTTAGAGGAAGTAGTCTACCTACTTGCAATGAGCTTTGATCTATCTGGCTAGGGCTTCGACAAACTGTTGTTTATAATAAGTTGGATCCTAGCTGTGTGTTAAGTAAAGGGTTTTAAGGGCGGGTAGGTTTTAACAGTTTATAGCGGTCATATTGTAGAGGCTGCTTTTGTCAAATCCATTGTTTAGTTTTCTGTCGCTAAAGTCAAATCATCGTGGCAAGTTACAGCGTCGTGCGACATGTGCAAATGATAAAAAAATATTATCAAAATGGGTGCTCTAATGTTGCAACGATGCGCGCGTTGCGCCCATTTTGCGATTTACATGGTCATAATTCCCAGTCGACTATTCAACGTTTGGTGGCCAAATTCGAGTCGATCGGATCAGTGAACCATCAGCCAACACTAGTACGACATCGAGACGCAAGATCTGTCGAAAACATCACCGCTGTTCTTGTGAGTGTTCAGGAGAATCCGAGGCATTCTACTACGAGCGCCTACTCTATTATATTCTATGGTATCACGCTTGTTTCTTACTTGAGTAAGCAGAGCCTACGGATCTTTACCGCTGTGGATGTTACGAAAGAGATATATACTGCTGATATATTATTCTTGATACTTTTAAGATATACTATTTTAAGGACATCCTCAGTAATTTTGAGATAAATACGATAAAGTCGACCTTCACCTTTGGTGAAACGGCTCAGTAAGGGCCTTAATCGTCGTAGCTACAGAAAAACGATCGAAAAAGAATGTCCATGAATTTTGAAGTAATTTTGATTGGCATTCACGGGTTTGAAAAAAGACATACAGTCACCAAGATAAAAAGCAATTTTCACGAAACTTTTATTTCATATCATTCGACCCTATTTCAGACAAGGATCTAAATTCTCTATGGAATCAACTGAGGTAAGAGTTCTAGAAATGTTGGAAATCGCATAAAACTTTACCAAACGGCAAATTTAGCGGAACAAAACACGTGTGCTTGACATTTACCAACTGAGCCCAGGAACGAACCAGCAGATCTTACGAATTTCTTTTTTATGTGCTAGTTGGAGAACTTTGTTTTTCTTTCATAGATTTCTCACAGATTGCGCCACGGTAGAAAAGTAGTTTAAAACCAAAAACGAAGATCTCCAACAAGCACATAGAAAAAATCTTAAGGGTCGAAACACATAACTGCGATGCGACGTCGCATCGCAGAAATGTACGAGCTTGCACGACGCATCGCAAGAAATTGCGAATTGCTCCGCATCGCGCATTCCTGCGATGTTAATCTTCTTTGAGTTTTTTTTTATACTTTCTTATAAATAACAGCAGTGCAACAGTCCTTTTACAATCCATGTCGCTACCTAGTTTAAAAAATACATTCAGTGCGGTTGGCGGTGGTCGAAGGAATTGTTACGAAAACCGTGGCAGTGAGATGCCATGCCGAACGAAATCGCATCGCAGCATTGTATTTGTGTTTCGACCCTAAGGTCTGCTGGTTTGTTCCGTAGCTCATGGTATGTTGATGGCACTGGTTTGAACCTAACCGAATCAAACGAATTTTCCTCAGTGTTCGATCTTTGTATTAATAATTACATCAAACTAGTAGAGTAATTTCAAAAAAAAAAAAAAAATTGAATATCATAATATTAAAACTCAGTGATATTCAATAAACTTAACATTAAAAGAAAAACAAGTAAGTAGAAGTGGGGAGGGTTGAAAATTATCGTTAGTACAGCCGAAGCAAAGCAAAAAGCCTAGGCCTTTACTAAAAGTGGTGCCTCGGTGACACTTATTTATTAACACACAAGATGCTAGTATACTTCATTTCACTGGTTAAGTTATTCTACATATAAAATTGAGCACAAAATTTAGTGCTAAAACGTGAAAAATTTAGGCAAGCCGGTGGAAAACGAGTTATATGGACGCCTCGCCATTGGTAAGTAGGCCTTTCCCGTCTCTCCTTTGATCTTCCCTCCTAAAATGGTTCTAAGAAAACTGTCGTCTCGTATCCAATCCCAAACATCTTTCTTCAGCAGTAATTGCTGGAAAGTTTTTTTAATTTCAAACAATTAAATTTAACTAACCTTTAGTAAAGTTACGTTTGTAAACAAGGATTTTAAAAACTTCGCTTTCGTAATGTTTCTTGAAGATCATCTTTGAAACTTGGGATAACATTTATTGTGATATTCTTAAAAGCCCTCTCTAATAATTTACCTTAGGTTGAAATTGCCTAAACATAAATTTTAAGAAATGAGCAAATTACTGTACGTGGTTTAAATTAAAATTAAAATGCCGTGGTAGTCTAATGGTTTGACTGTCTCAAGCAGAAGCCGTGGGTTCGAATCCAGTCTCACACCTCTGAGGTTCTCATAGCGCCGCACTAGGGAAACCCTGTATTTCTGTAACCCACGTGCTATCGACATACACATAAACAGCCTCGAATTACACCTAAACTCACTACAGAAATAAATATAGGCCATACAAACATTTTCCCTGGCCTGGACGTCGAACTCAGAACATCTGCGTGGCAAACCAGCACTGTAACCGTTCGGCCACGGAGGCAGTACATTTAACAAACAAAACTTAGTAATAACCTTGTATGGGTTGTGTGAGTTCATTTTTTAATAATATTTATAACTTTTTTATAAAAATAAACCTATCTCAAAAGGTTGTAGAATTACATCTATTTGCCAAGTTTTATTGAAATAGGTTAAACGAAAGTGGTTGAAATCCAATAAACTGGATTCATCCTCTAATTTGTCATCCTTAGATGTAGAATATTTTCATCAAATTTAAATGGAATCTCTACTGAAATACCCCCTTTTCAAGAAAAAAAGAATAATCGAAATTGGTTCAAAAATATCAGAGTAATCGCGTAACCGTGTGTAATCGTGTGTATACACAAAAAAAATGCAGTCGAATCAAGATCCTTTCTTTCTTGAAGTCGATAAAAAAATAGACATTCGCTTGGTGACAACCTGATGTTAAATAAACTTGCAATAGCCTCAAATTGTACTTTACTTTGATACAGGGCATTCCCTTATTGAAGTCCAGATAAATAACATTTTCTTACACATAATTATTATTATAACGGCTCAATCATTGCCCTATTTGCCTGGATAATTTGTGATTTTAGCAGGCAGCGTATGAACAAAGTACTAATTAGGTATTGTAGTCAAAATTAGTTCTTTTATATAATTATGTTATGATAATAATATTATGTACCTATCAATTTCTAATTATATTGTTGTTTGTGAAAAGTGTAAGCGTTAGCTTTATTTTAAATTTTAGTTAAACAAAGATATGTTTTAGTTCATGGTGTGTTTACCTCTAAGTGTTTGTGGTAATGACATCACTTGTAAAGGTATGATAAGATGTAATATGTAATATTGTACACAGAAGTTGATAAATGTTATAAATAAATAAATGTTAAATATGCAGCAAAATAATTAACATCCTGTATAAATACTGTTAATCTTGAATATTCTCAACCGTGAGTCAGGGGGGACACACGTATGTTACTAATAATAAAAACAAGCTAAACTAAAAGAGATTTCAAGGAAACCCAAAAAGATAAACTACAAATTAATAAATCAAATCTCAATTTTTAACTTTAGCCAGAGAATGTCGCAAAGGTTTTAACTTAGTTTTTTTTGCCCATGTTATTCCCCTGGAATCAAATATTTGAAACCTCTTCTAATTCCTCTGGCTTAGTTCCAGTTTTATGTTAATAATACTCAAATACTACATAATAATTTTCAGGGACAAGGGGTATGGTAATTTCGAGGACAATTTGCTACACGTTCAATACAGCTACACGGCGTAGCATTTTGCTACGAGAAACTTTTTAAGACCTAATAGAATACGTAGCACTGTTATTTGAAGTCGATGAAACCAAGTATGTGGTAACTATTTAACACATTATTCCTAAACAACTCATAGCGAATGTACGAAATCATACTTTTTCCAAGGCGTGGAACATATCCGAGTTATACGATTTCCTTATTCCTTATGGGTCATAGAACTCAAGGTCAGTTTTATAAGGCTTATCAGTGGATGCAGTTAATAAATGAATTGGCTGGCATCGCTCCAGCGTTGCCGAGGAAGCGTTTATGCTTCGAGCGAGACTTCGCGGCGTCAGCTATTGTTGGTACTTTATACTTATGGTGAGACTGCTACGAGAAAGAAAAATCTTTACGGCGGACATGTCTGCAAGATGCTAAAATCGGCGACTAAATGAAAAATAAGCAATTTCGTCTTGTATTTAAAGTTCACTTTGGAACAACACAGATAACCTTACGCATCAAGCGAAACATAAATCTGTTATATTTCTTTAGTAATGCCTAAGAGACAATAACATGTAATTATTTAAAGTAGCGTAAATTGGAATATGGCCAATTAAAAATAAGCTAATTAAATTCATTAATAATCTGTAACTATAGTTCAAAACAGTAGTAACAATAAAGCTCTTTGTGAAAGAGTTGTAATGTGAGCATTATTGTGTTTCGGTTTTGAAAGGGTGCTGGTGAAATTATACGCAGATAGGACTTGTCAACTTATGTCTCAGGGTGACAGGCGCAGTGGCAGTATCCTTCAAATCTTTGCGATTTAAAGCTCTGAATGACACTGCAACTGCTATGGACAGGCATGTTGCTTAACACGAGGCGCACGACGTATTCGTCCTGTCAATGTAGAAAAACTAACTTTTTATACTGTCTTTTTTATGGTACCGTCATTGTTTCCAATTTTCATAACACAAATGCTTCATTTACTTTGAAATCAGAGTTACGCATGTGATGTTGTTTAATATCAATTAATTATTACTCTTCTCTTCTTTTTCTCCAAATGCAAATGCGATGCACGTTTTAAATGAATTAACTAATTTATTTATTTAATGTACTTATTAATTTCACTATTAAATTTACAATTAACGAAACAAAATAATGTGCATAAACCTATACGAATTTTTCGTACATAATTATTCAATATAAGCGACTGAAAATTGCAAGCGTAGCGATGCAACGGCGCGTTTCACGAACGTGTGTTTGCATCACTGCTAAAAGGCGGCGTGTGTTACTACCCTTAGAAATTAAGGAAATGTTCCTTTATACGTTCTTTGAAGAAATCAAAAGGGGCTTGTCGAATAGGTTGAGGGAGAGCTCCATGGCCGGATAGCGGACACGGTAACGAGGTGGAATAAATATCGGAAAATTATATCCTGAATAACCAGCCGACAAAACATATTCATACATGGAAAAACAAAAAGCGTTCCCATTTCGCTTAATCTGGGTTTAGGAGATTATCTACCACGTAACATACCCCGTGTCACTGTGCAATGGAAGTAATGATACAGTTGTATAATGTTTTAGATTGAGGTAGACAGTCCTACGAGCCTGCTGTATACAAACAAAGATTAACCTTATTTTGTTATTAACTAATCAAACTCAAGACTCAGTAAATAACAAAAATCTTAACTCGCGGTTTTGCTGGTTCTCATTAAATTAATGTGTTTTAAAATTGATGAATTAACTTTTCAAATGAAATCATGTACAATGAACAAAACATAATATCCACATACAAATACAAAATATAATAATGGTCACAGTAGAGGACCCTTCGCGCACATTTCCTCGACTATTCTAAATGTATTAGCAATACATACCAGGAGTAGATAAAAAAGTTAGGAGAGGTAAAGTTAGGTAAGCTAGAACCTAAACCAAATTAAAATAAAAAGACAAAGAAAGGTTTAAAAAATCAAAATGTGTGTCCATGACCGTGTGCGTGCGTGCGGGTGTACACATGCACACACGCACGTGCGCGTAATTTCCTCTGACATTCATAAAGGATTTCCTTGATTTGAGACCAGGTAACTGGTGTGGTTGACGCTTTAATTAAAAAAATAGAAATAGGTAAATATAATCAGTCCATAAATTATACTGTGTTTTCTTAATGAGGCAGTATGGGAAATCCGAAACCATAGGAACATACAAGGAGATAGGCATAGTAAATTTTTTGGTCAAGCGTGAGTTGTCCGTAAAAATGAATAAAATTTATCAAAATTGTTATAGTGCTAATGAACTCAGTTTCATGAAGGGGTCATTTGATTGTACGGGACGAAAAAATAATTTAATCAAATGTTATCAACTTCTGCTACCCCGATTTTTTCTTCTCATACAATGAAATCATACTTATAAGAAACTGAGTATATTAGCATAAAAAACATACCTATAAAATACATATATTTCAAACTAACTGTGATTGGAGAATATATTACGAAATTTTACCAATGTCAACTGTCCCGATTTTTGTCGTCCAATACAATGAAATGATTCCTTCGTGAAACTGAATAGATTAGCACTAAAAAAATTTTCGATCAATTTTATTCAATTTCTGGACAACTCACACTTGACAAAAAAAAACTCATTAAGTAGTTCCTAAGACAGTTTCCTTGTGTTTAAAAAAAAATACTCTGTATAACTTAATATGTTTAACATAGAAGAAGAAGAAAACAAAAGTTTCTGTTTTTAACACTTTAGTTATAGGCAGAAATTTCATCGAGATATGCGTATGAGATTATTATGCCAAAGAGTCAGTTATGAGTTGTCCTTTGGATAGCTAAGCAAATTCTTACATGTATGTAGAAGTAGTTGCCAGCCATCTGATCACCGGTAGCTTGGAGATGGGAAACCGAAAGCTCCTTATCGAAAACTTTCGCCTGCAATCCCAAGAGATCAAGAAGTTCTATACAGGCCATGGCTACACTGGGCCAAAGCAAAGCCTACCTCGCAACCAGTCGTATAGCGAAACATTGAAATATTCAATACAAAATCAATGCCTAAAATTATTGTTTATGTCATATTTATGTACACTATAATTGCTGAAACTAACAGTACATTGTCACAGCACGTAAAATTTTACGCAGATCAGATAAATAAAGACAATAGCTGTTTTATCGTGCAATTACCCGCATGGGCATTGTATGTCTGCTGATAATGGAATTGAATTTATTTAAATTAAAATAGTACCAAGTATGAAGGCTATACTAAAATTGTTGTTTGTCAAAATCTTCCGTGATTTCGATTTTAATTCAGACATAGATGTTACCTACATTGTTAACAAACGTTATATAACCAATTATTTACTTTAGAATGCTTATTACTACTTGCAATAACTATCAAAATTAAATAAATACCGATTCGATTTGGGTAAAATCAATAAAAAAAAGTCAAATTGGCAACACTAAAAGATATTGGAGGGGTTGTTAAAAAAATAAGATGCTAGATGGAAGTGAATAAACGAGTAGAGATTTTTATTAAACTACCATCGGAACATTAATGATATTGTGACATTTAAAAGAAATTTATTTGAATACCTTATTGTTAATATAATATAATATATAATTTGACGTTTTTAATCATTATTTTAATAAAAATATTATTAGTTTGTAGAATCATTATATTTATTTGTATGTTGATGACGTAATGAATATAATTAGTGGTGTCAGACACACTAATATCTTAGGTTAATATTAGTGTGTCTATAACTTTATAAATTGTATAATTCTGAAGTTCCTTATACTCATTTACTTATTTAGTTCGTATGCCTCAAGGTGCAGCATAGAGGGTCACCATAAATTTATTTATCACCATGTATTTCAATGTAGCTACTGTAACCTATGTTGACGAATAAATATATTTGAATTGGAGGTATTTTCTGAAAGGATGTATGTTTTACTGGTTTTAAGCGGTTACATACCGGATTACAATTAACGTGTATTACAGGTTTATTATTTTATTTAAAAATTATATGCTTAATATAATATAACTTAAGATTTTTCAAGCAAACACAACTTTATTGTGATGAAAACTGAGCCTATACTATCGATTTCTCAATATAGGATTTTAAGGCTAAATTCAAACTGGCGGAGAGTCGAAGCGTCTTGTCGCGTCCTGTTTTTCAACTACAACGCATGGCCATGGATTATATGACCCTCGCAATAGCGCGCTCGGACCACTGTGTGGTCGGCATCTGAGAAACCGCTCGACTTTTACCAACGCGAGTCGCGTCGCACGTCGACGCGTGACTCTATATTTGCATAACACAAATTTGAACCTTAATAATGAGAAAATAGAAATGAATATGCTATATGCGAAAAACATGACGCTTCGGACGCTTTGACTCTCCGCCAGTGTGAGTTGAGCCTTAGGCTTTCGTGGCTATTCACTAAATGATTATCTCTAATTACAGGTTTCTTACCATGGTTTGAGTCCTTTTTGATTTCCCGATATTTCAAAACGGTTACACGCTTCAAGGTTTTTTATTTAACAATTTTTAATTGAGAGCATATATATGTCTACCCTTTTCGCTGTCGGTAGGCATGCATCGTGTCACCGTCCTCGAAATGTTTTTTTTATATTTTTACGAATACATGTCATACTAAATTGAATTTTAATATTATTATATAATAATATCTTTCGTTATCGACTGTGTAACAGCAAAATTTTTTTTAAACAAAGGATGTTAAGACTTTTTTGCATTTACGATATTTTGCATTTCTATGTAAAGATTTTTGACGCGCGTTTAAAGTAACATTTGAAATTCAAAATATACAACAAGTTGCAATACGTTTCTTGCCGTTTTGTTTATAATGAACGACGAAATTGTGACGTACTTTGTCGGTTGCGATAACAAGTAGGGTCGCTTACGTTATGATTTTTAATATTTATTCTGTCGTATAATCTAAAATATAAAAAAAAAAACTCTTGAGCTAACGATAAACTTAGCTTTTGCTAATATCTATTTGATGTAATCATGACGGGAAATGTCGACGCGCCCTTGTCCGTTATAGTTTAAAACGTCATTTGCAATAAAAAACGTTGTTTAGGTCAAAATGTCGCTTACGATAAGTCGGCGGTCATGGCTTGATATTTAAAGAATACTCTTCTACTTCTTTTTAACCAACTTCAGACTGTATTTTTCTATTTTTGTGAAATGAATGAATGAATGAATGAAATATTCTTTATTGCACATAAAATTAAAGTTAAAATACAATAAACTAACTTAGGTATAAAGATAGTAAGATAATGTGTTACAGGATACCTTATTGCTATGTAGCAATTTCTTCCAGGCAACCTTAGAACAAATTTGGGATATGCAAAAGGGGTGCAACCATAGAATATCATTATAAGTACACTACATAATAATTATTAATAAACTCATATATACAGAATATTTATATTCTATTCTATTTTTGTAATAACTCCGGTATTTGTTAACAGATTTTGATGATTTTCTTTTTTGGTGGAAATAGGGTACCTCAGTAGTAATCCCATTTAAATTTGAAGAAAATACCTCCAAGAGTAGCAAACTGTAGACAAGTCTGGTTTTGCTCACTTTTCGATAACCGATTTCAATAAAACAATAAGCAAATAGATGTAATTCCACTAACTTTTCATGTCGGTTTTTTTAGTACCCTGTATTGGGATTACATAATATGTAGAAATAAAAACCAAGGTAAACTGACCCCGCACTACAAAACCAATCTGTATTATCGAGAGTTTTCATGACCTATCTCTAGTATCAATTTCATGGTCGCAAAATCAATTTAATTTGTTCCAGTTTCCGCGGTCACATCTCAAATGACGGTCAGTGCAAAAAGAGTTCGCAATCCCATATCGCGTGTTGAATCTCACCAGTGAACGGGGGTTACTTCGAACTTGATTTAGATTGGAAAAGATTTTTTGCAGCTACTTGGAATTGCCAAACTTTTCACATGCGATATTGAACCCTATGAAACTTGTACTTACGGTCGGTCAAATTGGATGAAACTTTGATATACCATAGAGTTTTATCCCTTGATTAGAATTATTGACAAAACTCCTCCGTGGCCGAAAGGTTACAATCCTGGTCTGGTCGCGGGTCTGATTTACGAGCTGGGAGAAGTATTTGTATACCCTACGTTTATTTGTGATGACATGTGCATGACATTCGCGATACAGGGTTGCCATAGTGCAGGGGTATAAAAAAAATTGACTTGAAGACAAAGAAAAATCCTTCGATCCGTGGCTAACCACGATTGGGCAACAGGCGCTGGTTCGAGTAAAATCGGACCGAAGGAATTTTTCTTTGCGTTTCATTTTTCGATCTTCGAATAATAACCAATTCCTATCGTATTTTCCGATATCATGGTAGTGAAAAACATTACATTATACACATACATACATGACATTCAATAAAAATAAGTAGTCCTTATTACCACGTGATTTCATTACTAAAGAAGAATTTATACAATTTCAACAAAGCAATTCTCACTATGCAATTGTAACTTTTTTAAGAACATTCTCGACTATATTTCAGAACATTCTTCGTGACCATCCCTTTCCAATGTCACCTTCCACTTTGGCTCTATATATCTCTTTCACCATTCCACTTTTATTCACCCGCTCCATGTACCCAAACCCATTTAGGAAGAAACAAAGAAAGAAAATATATTAATCTTTTTAAAAAAATATCTGTTTTGCCGTAAACGACAACATAAAAGCAGACAAAAAAACAAAACATATTTTTTTATAACAATGTGCCAGACAATCACAGCAATTGCTCTGCGCTGCTCTCAAACTAGGAAATTCCGTGTACTATGAGTACCAGAGCAACGGAATTCACTCCGGGGCACTCCTCAGACCACCCAAATCAGAACAAATTTAGAAAAGTTTCTTTTGGGAATCGAGTCAGGGACCTCTACATTCAGTGCCCAGTGCAAACCGTTAGACCACCGAGGTCGTCATCAATGAAAATATGCAAATGAAAAAAATTATAATTACAAAACAATCGTTGTTAATTATAAACCAAAATAGCATAAGGACGCCTTATTTTCTGAAATTCGTATCTAATAAAGAGTGATTATTCCGGAGATGGTGGAAAACTTTCTATATATTTTTTAAATTTCTTATCAAGGGGTAAATTTGAATGCATTACTTTAAGTATAGGTAAAAGCCGGTGTGTGAATATAAAGGAAATGTCATGTGAAATCGGCCTGCAAAATTTGTATAAGATACAATCCATTTTTTGCATTTCAGTAACTCTGTGCTTTATGATACGTGTTTGAGAAAGTGTGGCAACGTAAGTACCATTGTCTATTTTGTCACTATGGCCTTGGTCAGACCAAGTAATTGTTATTAAAATAGATCGTCCAGATGATTTCAGGGGTAATTGAAACAAGGATGTTCCTAATTTGAATAACACTGCCCGATAAGCTCTGAAAATGACAACATTTTACCGGTATACAAACACCTAATTAAATTTTCGAAAGAATTTAGGACTTAGAGGTGCTATTGTCGTTATGTACACTTAGCACTTGGCACTCATAATGTTTACACGAATGCTTGCTGTAAATGTTGTTTTAATTTGTTTGACTACCACACATCGCGATGTTTCTGTTTTAATACTTGGTTCCGTCTGTTTTTATGAGTCTTGTTTGATTTACAATTGCGATTGTTTTATTTGTAATTCAAAGCACTCTAAGGGTCGTATTCTAGAACTCTAATCACTATAGCCGTGGTAGTCTAGTAGTTTGAGCTACCGCCTCTCAAGAAGAGGTCGTGGGTTAAAATCCGGGCTTGCACATCTGAGTTTCTCGGAATTTTTGCGTGAAATTTAATTTGAAATTTACCATGAGCTCGGTGATGGTGAACATCGTGCCATCCCCCATTGGGCCAGTGTGGCGGAATACGGCATAACCCCTCGCCTGAGTGAAGATTCGTGCCCAGCAGAGGGACGTATAAATGGGTTCTGTATAACACTTAAGTAGAGTGCTCGTTATGAAAAAGTTCGTCTTATAAAATAATCTCAGAACAGAGTACTAAAAAAACCGACCTCAAAAGTACATTGAATTACGTCTATTTGCCAAGTTTTTTGACATCAGTTACCCGAAAGTGCGCAAACCCGGATTCACGTTTAGTGGATTCGCTACTATACGGGACTTGACACAGGAGATAATAAAAATCGGTTGTCACTTCTCAAAGTATATTGAAAGAGAAAAACGCCTTGAATGAGAGAATAACAAAATCAACCATTAAAATAATTGCTCCTTATAATAAAATTTAGGCGCCATTTATAAAAATGAATCTTCATGCGTGAACAGCCACTCTTAGAATAGGCTGATTTTCTTCAAAATTAAATGGGACCACTGTGCACAAATACCGGAATTATCGCGTAAAATACATACAAAAAAAACATTCCAATTGAGAACCTCCTCCTTTTTTAAAGTCGGTTAAAAATAGAGCCAGAAAATTCTCTTTTCAAAACAGTTAAAATTAGTTAACTTGTTCGACTTATCGGAGCTTACCCTAATTATAATAATAAATAAGCTGAAATATCATTAAACAATTCCAATATTCTAAAACTGGGTTATGGTTTTTTATAATAACTCAAAAAAATATTTTGTCACTTAGCTACGTTGGCGGACGGCAGTACTGCTGTCATACACATTTTTACCGCCCAGCAATAATGTAAGAATTACAGCATCCCAGTTTTTAAAGGTAAGGGTAGTGGTGAAATTACAGGCACACTGAACTTATCCCTCAGATTTTTTGGATTTAAAGCTCTGAGTGGCAATGCAACTGCTATGGACGGGCGTGTCGCTTAATACCAGGCGCACAACATGCTTGTACCATCACTCGGTATCTTAAAAATATTTAAAAAAGCACTTAGGACGGAAAATTAGGACATACAAAAAACGTGCAACCAAAATATTCATGTTTATTTAACATGTTCATCGCCAACTAGAATTTTCAAAAATGTTAAAAATATGACTGGCTTATATGACAGTTTTTGGTCTCATTTGTATACGTATATAAATTTTTTCGCGATATTTTATTTTTTGGCTCTAGTTTGGGATTATATTTAATGCTGGGCATTTAACCTAGCGCGGCCTAAACGCAATAATTATTACGTTTGGGCCGCGCCGGTAGCAATGTCATGATGTTTACCTAAAATTTACGTACGTCTTTCATTTGAGATTGACATTTCACATTAACCATCTTTTTGCTTATTTGTAACTTTAAAATCCAATTTGAAATTAAAGTAAATGTTTTGATTCGAAATATGCATATTTTTTCCTCTTAGTCTAGAAAAGTATGTATGCCATCAAATATCCTAAAAACCGAGTGGCAACAGCAGTTCCTCAGGGCCACGCCTGTTATATTATATGGCTAAGTACGTAGTGTTTGCCACTTGCGGCGTGAACGAGCATCGCAAAGTTAGGTACGTCGTGCCAGTCATTTTAACCCCCCACGGCCCCGATAAGTAGATGAGATACCGGTCATTTTGACCCACCACGGCGATGAACGTGTTAATAATAATATTTGCCAACTTTCAGGTTGATGGGTCCAATGGAAGTGACCCTCACATCTTTACGATTAAAAGCAAAGTGGCACTGCAACTGTTATGGATAGGAGTATTGCATCATACTTACAACTAATTCGTGCCATCAGTATAGTCCATTTGTTTAGGTACTTATACTAAATGTAAATAATCTTGATACTTCTTTTTACTGCAACAATTATACTTTACAAATCAATATGTATACAAATAGGCATGCAATTTTATATGAAGCTAAGTATTTGTGTTTTGTATTTGAAGGTACTCAACTCAAAAGTAAACACTTGTTGAAAATAAGTTCTTACAACCTATATTCGACCGTTTGTTATTCAACAATCGACATTCCCCTCTACCCTTGAATAGACCCAAATTGCATTTTTACGGGAAACATACGACGGCAGTGAATTATAATCCTTTGCTATATCTATCAGGAAAGGTGAACCAAAGTGCTTTGTGCAAATTGGAGTTAAGTCAATGAGATAAGGATGGAGTGTTCCGGGCTTTCAGACAGATGAGGGTGGAACCATGTATTAAAAGACAAATATGGTAACTACTAGAATCGTATCAGCGCGTCTTGTATGTGTACACGCTCTCCGTGCCGTATACGAACGCAATA
>NW_020654466.1:18690297-18756669 GCF_003589595.1 Hyposmocoma kahamanoa
GCGTCTTGTATGTGTACACGCTCTCCGTGCCGTATACGAACGCAATAGATGGCAGCTATTACATTATTGTCAACGTTATTGCTCTTGTTCAGGAGGTGATCATGTATACAGTAACATATCATAAAGTAGCAGAGTCAGTTACTGTTATATAAAATATTTTAAATAAAAAGTCAGTGCTGAAAAGTTATTTAGTCTCGAGAATAAGTTCAAAGAAATGACGTCTTTACAATGTCAAACTAACAAATTAAAAGGAAAACCAATCTCCCCTTCGAGAGAGACAGAACCCTTCCATTTGTTATCTTTTCAACGACAGATAAATGTTTTCAACAATTTTCATATTTGTAAATGAATTTTAATTTCAACATTCCTAAAATGTTGTTTAAATAGTTTTGCATTTGTTTTTTATATTTTATACTTCTTATTTAGTATGACACCTCAAATTTTCGAGATTCAATACTTCTAGTTTTTTATTTCCTAGCGTCGCCATTTACAGTTTTAAATCCGTACGAAAGTTAAATTTTATTTGTATTATCTATTGTGCCAGTAAATTGTAAAGTTCCTGCAACGGTGATTGATCCATCAAGAAGAAGTCTAAAGAAAAAACAGACAGATTTAAAAAGTATTCTTCATATTCGGTCAGTCGGAATATCTTTCTTTTCCAAGCTGGAAATGTGTCAGGAAGGTAGTGCATAAATACCCCCAAAATGTGCCAAAATCCGGCGTTAAGGCAATAAATACTGTGGTAATGACCACTGATAATGCTGAAACGACACTTAACCTTCACAGAAGAGAGCATTTTTGTAGACACTTTTCATGAATTTTTTCGTGAGGATTTCATGATGAAGAGATTGAATAAAGCTACAAATTATTTTAACATATTACGTATCACCTCGGCACAAATATCAAATCGGTAAAGTGAAAAAAGTGTGTATGTATATTTTTTTATGATACCAAACGGGACGAACATTTGTAAGCTACACGCTTGTCCGTAGCAATTACAGTGCCACTAAGACCTTTAAAGCACAAAAATCCGAGGGGCACTGTAAATTACACGCACGTTGCCCTTAGAA
Organism: Hyposmocoma kahamanoa; assembly: GCF_003589595.1. Taxonomy (NCBI): domain Eukaryota; kingdom Metazoa; phylum Arthropoda; class Insecta; order Lepidoptera; family Cosmopterigidae; genus Hyposmocoma; species Hyposmocoma kahamanoa. The sequence continues at coordinate 18,691,368 of NW_020654466.1, forward strand.
ACCGGAATTCAGTAATGCTCACATCACTGCGTGACATCAGAAATAGGCAATGCTAGTTATGTCATTATAAGTCATAAAAAAGTTTTTACAATTCATGAAATATTTCCGTTGTTTGTTCCAAACATGTGACATTAACAACACTTTCTGAACATACCTATCTACGTATAGATGGTAATTACGTGAACCTCAAATTGCTAAGTTTGTGCAAAGTTCTTGGTTCAACTTAACCCATTGCAGTCTGGATTTAGTTAACTCCCAACGGTTTTGTTTGTACTTGTGTTACATGTTTATAGGTAGGGCATGATACAATAATCCGAATAAAGTTAAAACATCGGTACGCGGTAATGCTCACATTCTACTCAAGAGTAGCTCAAAGGGCAAAGAAGCGCGCCATGCTCGGCATTTCCCTCGTCGACCGTATACTCAACAACGTGGAAATGCGATGGCTAACAAAAGTCGTAGACGTTGGTATGCGGATCGCGAGTCTAAAATGGAGATGGGCAGGACACGTTGCTAGGCGGGACGACGACCAAGGTGGTCACTGAGACCACTCAGTATCAACCCGGTAGGAGCGAGACGTCCTCGAGGCAGACCACCTGCTAGATGGTCAGACGATATCGTTGGGTTAGCCGGAAGACTGTGGATTAAACTCGCACAGGACCGATTGAGCTGGCATGCAAAAGTGGAGGCCTATATCCAGCAGTGGGTGTAAGCGGGCTGAGACGATGAATGAAAACTTAACGTATAAAGTAAAAATAAATAAATGCAGGTCAACAAAGTGTTGCTATCATGAAATGCTAAGTCGCGTCCTCATACGTTCCGGCGTCGACCGGATCCAAATATGTTAATATGACATTTATTATTAAAAACAATGAACCTATACAATGAAGAAAAAGGAATTGATTTTTTTTTTTGTAATACCAAGTGATGGGATGAACAAGTCGTGCGCCTGGTGGTAAGCGACACGCCTATCCATAACTGTATCAGTGCAACTCAGAGCTTTAAATCGCGAAGATCGTAGGGCACTGACACTGTGCCCGTCACCCAGAGACAAGTGGACAAGTTCCATGTACCTGTAATTTCACCAGCACCATTGACCCTTCCAAACCGGATCGCAGTAATGCTCACATTACTGCTTGGCGGCAGTGGTAATTGTGAAAAAATGTTAAGGAAGAGGAAATTCGTTTCTCTGTCTACACACATTAATACAGTTTATTAAAAGCTTTCAGTCATGGTTTAAGTGTGCACTTAACTAGTGAAGTTTCTGTTAGATGTAGCCGTTAACTTGAACTTTAGTAATTAGAGACATTTTTAGAGATAAGTGTGGGTGAAGTTGTGATTTGTGGTAACAAGATTTTCTATAATTTTCATAATAGCTATTCGTAATTTCATAATCGGTCTACCTTATGAGTGGTCTACGCACGCTGCGTCTTCCCGTATGCGGTCATCACTCAAAAACTCTTTGACCTCATCTTCTATCTGTTCTGCGAGCAACATGCCCCGCCCATTGCCATTTATTATTATTTTTTATATATAAAAATAAGTGCGCATTTGACCTCCATCTCACCTGATGGAAAGTGATGATGAGTTCGACGATGTAGCTTGCATACCTAAATAATGTCTATTCACTCTCGCCTTGAAAACATCCAAGTTATAGCGTTCGGGGAATAAGTCCGCAGGCAGGGAATTGAAAAAAAAAAGGAAAATTTTGTGTAAATTCTTGTAGTTAATATAAGTGAAGACGGTTGAGTTTAGTTAATATAATTCTATTGCCTCCTGTGGAAACACAGTTTTATTTGTATAGCCTACATTTATTTTTCTTGTGAGTTTGGGTGTAATTTACAGCTGTCTATATGTGTGCCCATAGCATTCGCGACCCAGGGTTTCCCTAGTGTGGGGCTATAAAAAAATTGACAAAGGTGGCATAAAAAATGTGGCTCAACGGTTTGCACTGTAGGCGCTGGACGCGGAGGTTCCGGGTTCAATTCCCTGTAAGACCAATTTAAAAAAAAATGTTTCCAAAAGTTTTCGGTACACATAATAAAGAGAATTCAGTAGTTTTTAGGTCAAGTTATTGGTATAGTTATCTGGCACGTGAGAAAAAGAAAAACAAATTTTCTTTAAACTTATTGTACATATAGCGTACACTATATTATTGCAGACGCAGGTGTTAAGGCACGACCTGAGGTGGGCCTTTGTTTGAATCACGCCGCACTATCCGAAAAGCCCTACCTGAATAAATTGTCCTTCCTCCGGGCCACCTGAGTCCCAAGCCTATTTGAATACTTCATGGGACCCTAGTCTACTAATTTTAAATCATCTCAGTTGTGGCTCCATTTCAAAAACTTGTTGTGACCATGTTTTAGGGCTATTGCGACCATTCACCTCTCAATCTGTTCAGAACGTTCTTTCGTACAATGTTGCCAGATTTGAAAAAAATACCCCCAACGACCTATAGACCTACCACACATACCACATAGGTTCGAACAGTCCATCTCTCAATTTCAAAGCAACCCTTATTTTTTACTTTAAATACTGTAATAATTTAAAGTTCATAGAATATTACGATGTTTTACAACAATGATATTAAATAATTTTTTTATGAATTAACTCCAATAGTTTCTTATTTAATTATTATATAAAGAAAAATTCATTCGATTCGGCTGGACTCAAACCAGCGCCTTCACCATATCGTTTGTGACGCTCTCCCCACTGAACTACAGAACGAATCAGCAGACCTTGTACGAATTTTTTGCTTGTTACAGATCTTTGTGTTTTGGTTTTAACAGCTTTTCGCCGTAGCGCCATTTGTGACAAATCTATGAAAGTTTTTCTTCGCTCAGCCGGTGCCTTTACAACTACCAGGGGCTGACTAAAGATGTCGCTTTAATAAATTGTAATATCATGTTAGTTAAACATGATATTCAATAACTTTTTTGTGAAATGTGTGTGTGAAATGTGAAAATTAAATAGTGGAGACTAGTTTGTTATAATTATTAATACAAAAATCGAACACAAAGAAAAATTCATTACAATTTTGTGCGTGTGCGTCAAAAGTTAAGAGTAGTAGTTTGTCAATGGCTAGACATTGAACAATATTCAACTGCCATTACAAGTTCTGGGTATTCAGTTCTTTAATGGCGAATCGATGGCGTGTACTAATTATCCATCCATCATATCCATCGTGATGCTATCCAACCAGAACAGCAACCGCTAAATCACAAATTCATTCACAATTCATTTCAAAACTCTTTTCAAATGCACGGATCTGAATGCAATGTGAAAAATCAGTTCAATGAGACTAGACGAAATTAGAATCGAAATTTACCAGATTTATCAGTTTTTGTTCCCAAGTTCCTCAATTATCATTAGTAATTGAATAAATGCCATCAATGCCATCCCTCTGACACTCTATTGAAACTTAGCTGCCATTGCAACTAGATTTTACTAGAATTACAAATGTTATCATAATTGCAATGACACTGTTAATACAATAGTGTATTAACTCAAAAACTGTATTTTTTCAGAATCGTTCAGAAACGAATTACTCACTTCCCGTGAAAGAATATTAAAATTTATATTAAACTTTAAAAATATAGGTTAAACTTTATAACAGACATCTGAACAATGTCCTACTTACCAAATATATTTAAAAATAAAAGTGGAAAAACATTGACTTACAATTATATGGACGTCGGGTCCGCGCTAAAAAGTGTCCGCACTTATAAGGCGCTAAAATCGTATACAGAGCGCGACACTCCGCTTTAGTCTTCATTTGTTCTACTGACAGCGCGATACTGCGATGACATTACAATTTAAATTTCGAATAGGTTGACTTGGGACATTTTTTCGTGGATTTTGTATTAGACCCGTCGTTCATTTATTTGTAAGTCAATGTGGAAAAATAATTTCATCATTTTCAGTAAGGACTGTTTTGTTAAGAAACTAGCTCGGAAAGTTTCTCTCATTTTGAATTAAGTAGATATGTTTGAATTGTTTCTCACAATATTCTAATGACGGTTGTATTGACGTGTAGAGAGTCAAATTTTACGTTCAACAATAGTATAATATCGAATTTCACATATTTTGAATTACAACACTATTGTAATGGCAGTGCAATATAATCTCAATGGAGACTCATTACATTTTTTATTATACTAAGTGACGGGGTGAACAAATCGTGTGCCTGGTGGTAAGCGACACGCCTGTCCATAGAAGTTGCAGCGCCACTCAGAGTTTTGAATCGCAAAGATCTGAAGCGGAAATAAGTTGACAAGTCCCAAATGCCTGTACCAGCACCTTTCACCAGCACCTTTACCCTTCAAAACCGGAACGCAGTAATATTCACATTACTGCTTGGCGGCAGAATTAGGTAAGGTAGCAGTTTTTGCCCAGATGAACTCCCTTACCATTTCTGCCGCCAATCAGTAATGTCAGCATTACTTGATTCCGGTTGAAGGGCAAGGGTGCTGGTGAAATTACAGGCACATGGGACTTGTCAACTTGTCTCAGGGTGACGGACGCAGTGGCAGTGCCCCTCAAGTCTTTGCGATTTAAAGCTCTGAGTAGCACTGCAACTGTTATGGACAGGCGTGTAGGTTACCATCAGGCGCACGACATGTTCGTCCCATCTCTTGATTTTATAAAAAAAACTCTACACCCACTAAAACAACGTATGTGATATTGTCTAATGTTTATTTATTTGTCAGTATACCACAGCAGCACAAAAGGGTTAAATGGCTTTCTTATCCTCGTAGTCTATAACAACCCGAACGCGAGAATTAAGTGAAGAGACGAATAATTAATCAGGTATATAGTCTAATCTTTCTTAAAGGTATTTTATACCCAAAATTATCCGATTCACTCACGCAAAAAAGATACAAAGTCGTGCTTACTCGTTTTTGGTTAAGACACTTATCTGTGTTCAGTTATAAGGCAAAATACTACGTAACTTTTCCTCGGTCTTCCTCTGTCACACCTTCGATCGTTGGAATAAAATATAATAGTAACTTTTATTCACAAAAACATTTGTACAGAGGCGAAACAGAGTACCACAAATTGTACGTCCATAACAGTTGCAGTGCCGTTCAAAGGGCACTGCCCGTCACGCTGAGACATAAGTTGAAAATTCTCATGTGCCTGTTATTTCACCAGCACCCTTACCCTTTAAATCCGGAATACGGCTTGGTGGCAGCAATAGGTAAGGTGGCAGTGCTATCATGGACGAACCCTTTGTCAAGGAGCTCTACTGTTACTAATTAATTACAATGATCATTATGGGTTTCAAGAAAATTCATGATTTGGAAGAAAACATGACAAGAAAAAATTAGATAACACTCTTTCACGCCAAAGGTTTCTTGAAACAAAAGGAACGCCAAATTCAAAGGCAGAGAATAAAGTTAAGACCTACGCCCACACGAAACTATAATTTAAGCTGTCGACGTTTGTTGTTACACAACAAATCGTAAGGATTTACGTTATCCGATATGTCGTAACGATTTATTCCCTGTGTTTGTGTCAATGGTGGCTTTATAATGGCCCTTACGTGTTCGTGCTTTAAAAATGCACAATTTTCTCTGCAATATACTTACTTAAAGTAGGGGAAAATAATGTGTTTTATGGATGTGTTTACTATCGTTGTAAATCTTATAAATATCATTAGATTCAAATTCTAGGCGAGGACGATTTTCTGTATTTATTGCGAGAGGCATGACTTATTTAAAATTACCTTCTTGCTTGTTCGCCATAAAAGACAGGACATCAAATCCTTGTTTAAGGCTCTTCATTGCGAGAATGACTCTTCTTACCATTTAAGTATTTTTTTGCGCGCCTGATGGTAAGGCTCAACTCACTTCGCCTCTGAAGCGTCGCGACGCGTCATGTGTTTCGCCTATAGCATATTCAGCTCTATTTTCCTATTATTAAGGTATAAATTTGTGTTATGCAAATACGGAACGGCGTTTCGTTAAAGTTGAGCGGTTTCGCGCATCACCGTCCGTTACTTGCGCACAGTGACGCGTGAAACGTCGCCCACACCAGATATTGCCATTGTCATGAGCCGAACTGCGACGACAATTGATGAAAACGAAAAATTAATTTACTTAATTCAAAAATATGAATGTTTATTTAACATAATAATTATAAAAATATCTTGAGTCCCGGCTTAAATCGTTACTACAAAGTGTTTTGAATTGGCCAAGTATACGTCTTTTCTTCCGTAACTCGTGACCCAAAATTTCCGTTTTCTTATTATTCCTTCAACTTCTGATATAATTTCAATTTCTTCCTCTTTAGTTTCAGACATACGAGCAATTATAATAAGATGGATATCAACCATTGTATACTGTCGAGCACGACTGCTATTCACGAATGTTCAAAAGTCTCTCCACTGGTCCAGCACTGTGATCCGGGGTGACAGGACGCGAAGCGATGCTTCGACTCTGCGCCACTGTGAAATTGCTCCACTAGTTTGGTATGATTATTAATACAAAAAACACTTACAAAAAATCCATCGATCCTGTTGGATTCGAACCGACGTCTTCTAGCAAGCCGTGCCGAACGCTATGCCAACTAAGCAACGGAACGAACCAGCGGACCTCACGAGTTTTTCTATGTGCTTGTTGTCGGTTTTTTTGGTTTCCAACGACTTTTTAGCCGTACCGCCATCTATGAGAAATCTATGAAAGTATTTCGTCACCCAGTCAGGTAACTTAAATGAATAATAACTTACCTAGCACTTAGATAGGTATTCACCCAAACACAGGACAATGTCGCTTTTGTATTAAGTGTAGTAAATAAGTATATTAAGTAAGAAAGTTATTAGTAGATCTTTCTTGTTACTTCATAATGATGTGTCAACAGAAGTAGGATTATAATCTGGTACAGAACTTTGTGTAATATCATATTTAATTCTTATCAATGCAGTTTTGTTATTATCTGTTTGTACTCCGCATAATAAACAAATATCATTTGGGCGGTATTAGCTACGTGTAAAGGAAAATATGACTTTTTGTGATACCAAGTGAAGAGACGAACAAGGCGTGCGTTCATAGCACTTCGTCCAACCCATTTTTACGTCTCACTGCTGGGCACGGGTCTCCTCTCAGGCCAGGATTTATGCCATAGTCCGCCACGCTGGCCTAATGCGGGTTGGGACTTCACACATTTTCCGATGACAATAAAGGGTTGAAAGGGTTTCCTATAAAATAAAAATTATTATTATACGTGAAAACATATTTCAAAAATCTTTAGGAGCCATCATGCAATATACGTAAATTTTTGATAATATGCTCGTATTCAATTTTTTCCCTACTACTAATACAATTCATTTTGCATGGATCGAGAGCCAGGGACATAGGGTTTATTTAAAAACGAAATTATTTTTTTTTTTTTTTTTTTATACTTAACACCATTTGAAAAATGTATATCGTATACTATACGTATTCTATTTACTTCAGTTGATATAAAAAAAAATTCATTTGTCATATACAAATGAATTTTTTTGAAATTGAAGTCCTATTGAATTCAGCGGTTTTCTTGTAAAACTTCGAGGTAAGTTTGTGTTTTATTTCTATCGTGAAAATTTTTAGGAACATGTTTTCACACCGTATACTAGTCAGTGTATATCCTCAATACTTTCACTGTTATACAGAATCAACCAAAGCCGTTTGAGGTTGCATAGACTCTTAACTTAAAAATCTACTTGGAACACGAACGGTCGACAAAGAGGAATATTTCTTGAATCGCACTATAAATTGTCTCTACAATCGTTTCGCTATTGAAACGCAAACTTTTATACTCTCAAAGAGTAGGTTAGGGGAGATGAAAAGGGGTGGGACGTCAAGACGACGGACTCTTGGCTGCAGTTGCAGTCTTTGTCTAGACGTCAGGGCTTTGAGATAACACTGAAACACAATTGTAGGGTCATGTATCACGGAAATGGTGACAAGTATTGTTAGATGTGTTTAGTATCACAAAGTCACACGTAATTGTACGTTAAAAGTGCTTTTAACGAACTTATAATAATACAGAACAAAATATGTACGAGCGAAGTTTGACAAATACGTGATTTTAAGATTAAATAAAAACTTTTTTCGGATTTTGTTTTTTATTTCTTAATTTAGGACTCCTTACTAAGCAATTGACGTTACTTTTTAAAATTAGAGCCAGCATATTAAAAAAATTTGAAATAAAAAAGTTAGTTTATGTTTTTTGAATGGAAATGGAAATTCAAATATTTCGTTTCTCATCTGCAATCAGCACATTAAAACTTGTCGAATACAAATGTGTGCCCCACTCCCACAATTAAACCACGGAACGACCTAGCGGATTTTTTTATGTGCTTGTTGCAGATCTATGTTTTTGGTTTTTAACGACTTTTTTGACGTAGCGCCATCTGTGGGAAACATATTTCTTCACTCATGTTATTACCATTGTTTTTTTGTTTTTACGACGATGTTGCTTAAATCAATTCAGTTAGGCATTGTGAAGATGTTTGTTCTTGTTAATGTTTTAAGATCTCTAGTACAATGTGACGTCACTGCATGCTTATTAAAAATAAACATAAGGCCAGACTGCGTCAATAAACAATTGATAAAACATACATTGGTTGGAATTTGTATCTGTAGTAGCCTTGCGTTTATGGCCATCTACAATATCGAAGAGATGCAACACTGACTCGTTTGTCGATCGGACCTGCCGGTCTATGTTTATGCAATAGCAGTAATTTTATTGAACTGTATATTATTATTGCCCACACTATAGTAGACAATAATGTATGAAAATTGTTTTAATTTATTACAATTTAATTTTCTTTGTGTTTGATCTTTGTATATTTATAACAAACTAGTGGAATAATTTCACAAAAAATAAATTATTATCATAGTAAAAAAACATGATGTTCCATAAAATCAATATTACAATGCATAAAGCGACATCTCTTATCAACCTATGGAAGCTGTAAAGTGCAACCTGGTTGAGTGAAAACGTTCATAAAGTTCCCATAGATGGCGCTACGGCAAAAAGCCATTAGAACCACTAACAAAGATCTATAACAAACGCATAGAAAAATTCATAAGGTATGCTGACTTGATCATTCATTTCATTTCAAAAATGGAATTCTTTCTTGTGTTCGATCTTTGTGTTAGTAATTATATTACATAGTTTTTTTTTTAATCTGATGGGCTTACACTGTTCTAAATTATTCAATATTTATTCCTTATGAATTCGATTTATTCTCAAACTAAACTAAACCACGTGTCGTAAAAATCCAATACGAACAACACAAATTACGAATTCCTGTCCCCAAAATATGACGGACATAAAATTCATACAGACCTTTACAAAATGTTCGCAGACGGTCGTACCCTTTCGCGTAAAACCGATTTTATGTTCCTCTCATTGATTTTGAAGCCTCGACCGTTGGGTCAATAGTTATTTTTATTACTTCTGTTCTTATCGTTTTTGACGTCTTTTGGTAGAAAATGACAAAAATTAAAATGCTCAACACGTTCATTGCTGTGGTGGGTCAAAATAACCGACGTAACCACGACATACTTAATTTTGCGTTCCTCGTTCACGCCGCAGGTGGCAAACGCTACGTACTTAGCCAAATAATAAGACTGGCGTGGCTCTAACGAAACTCTGTTGCCACTTGGTTTTGGGGTTTTTAAATGGCATACCTGCTTTTCTAGAATAAAAAAAATAACGTTAATTTCAAATTTAAAGTGTACTAACTAAGCCAAAACGTTAAAGTAAAATGTAAATCTAATGTCAACAGATGTATGTTAGTTTTAGGCACACTTCTATCGAATATTACATATCGTACTCCGCCCAGGATTGTGACCGGCATAATTATTCCGTTTAGGTTGCGGCGAGGTTGTCCGGTACTAAAACAATATCCCGAAATAGATCGAAATATTGAAATATTGCGAATAAGCTTACACACTTATGTATATATACAAATGATACCAAGAAACAGTCATATATAAATACAATGTAATTTTTTGAAAATTTTTGAAAATTCGAATCGCTTAGAAAACGCTTGTCTCTTTCTATCGTAACTCTTTTCATCCGACAATGGGATATTTTAGAAAGAAATAGAACGAGCTACGCGAAAGTAAACGGCTGGGTGAGCGAGATTGTTTGAATACGACTAAAAGTGACCCGTGTCAAAAATCGAAGTGCCTTTAAGGAAATTGAGACAACCAACAGTTAAACATGAAGCTATAGCTACCTTTTTACATTAAAACACGTATATTGTTATCACGAAATATGATCGCAAAGGGTTCCATTTCATGGAAAATGGGACCACACAGCCGGAATGCGTTTTCTTTTCTGTTTATAGCGAAAATAATGTCGAAAGTTGTTTTATGTAATCTCTTTTGTTATTTCTATAGGCACGTGCAAGTTTTACATAATCCTGAGTAGATTTTATTTGAATGGAAGAACAAGTCATGAGCTTAGTTCAGATATTACTTAGGTCGCAAAGATCTTTGTCACTGTTACTGTGACCCCAGACATAAGGTAGAAAAGTCAATTAAATAATCTCAGTACAGAGTACTAAAAAAAACCGACCTCAGAAGTACGTGGAATTACGTCTATTTGCTAAGTTTTATTGAAATATCCCCTAGTTCGCCACTATACGGGACTTGACACAGCAGATAATAAAAATCGGTTCTCACTACTAAAATTATATTGAGAGAAAAAAAACGCCTTGAATTGGAGAATAGCAAAACCAACCATTAAAATAATTGCTCCTTCAGTAAAATTTATAAAAATGAATGTTCAAGCGTGATCAGCCACACTTAGAGGTAGATAATTTTCTTCAAAATGAAATGGGACCACTATAGAGGTACCTTCTTTCCAACAAAAAAGAACCATGAAAATCGGTTCACAAATACCGGAGTTATCGTGTAACATACTTAAAAAAAACATACAGTCGAATTGAGAATCTCCTCCTTTTTTTTAAGTCGGTTAAAAATATTAACAATAAACAAAAATTTTAAAAGAGGAACACAAAATAATTTAACAAACGCACTACGGTGATAAGAAAGCATTTAAGTTCGAGAAACAAAGAATGACATCTTTAACACGACAAAATGGCGGCAAAAAAAATGTTTTTGATCCTTGTTGTGATACCAGTGGCATAAAATTATTTACGACCTTAAACATAGTCTTTTGTTATATAATCATTGTATTCAAAGAAATAAAGTAAAAAATATATATCGCAAAATGTGAATTGTTCTAAGCTTACCAGATTACAGCTTGAAAAGAGTTCTAATTATTTATTACCGTCAAAAGTAGAAAACTACCATTTAAATTGTATTTTTTGCTCGGTTATCCCTAGATATCAGTAAATGGAGCCATAAATGGGAACCAACATCTTATCCCAAAAAGGACACATGTCCATACACATTGCATTGCTGGTTCCTACACTGACGTTTGGTAGTGAAAGTTGGAAATGGCAGAAGAAGCATGAAAATAGAATTAATGCAGCGTAGATATTTGAGGAAAAATTGTGGAATAAAGAAGATGTAGTGAATAGAATAGAGAAAAGAATGTGAGATGGTTAGGGCATGTAGAGCGGATGGATGTAAGAAGAATTACCAAACTGATTTATGAAGCGAATGTGGATGGAAGGGTTTTGAAGAAGACGTTTCAGAAGGTCTTACCAGATCAGTGAGATTCTCAAGAAGGCTGGGATCCGAAGTGACAAGAATTAAAGAAGTTGTATGAAAAGGGTAGTTGATGTATGTGAGGCTCGAAACATGTGTCAGGATAGTGTAAGGTAACGTTTCACAAGGGCGAGAGTTTGATCTATGTATGTAGGGATTCATCCCTTTGTTTACATTTGGAGACCTAATTGAGATTTATACTTATAAGTTTGTCGAGAGGTTTTCAGTCGAATTTGCGATTTATAAATATCTCACTATGAATGTACCTACATAATTCTTAGGTACACGGCCCTTCATCTTGTAAAGCTAACTCAACTAATTTGTGAAATTATCACAACGACAATGCGCAAGAACGGCGGAAAAGTCGTGACACGAGTTTGTTGTTAATTACACTTCAGTATATGCACTAGAGTAGAGAAGCCACTTCTTTAATTACATTATAACTGTTATTAACATTTATTATCTTGACAAGACTTAAAACATTATTGTTATATAAACATAAGAAATTTGTTTGCATGCCTTTTTTATCGCTTAATTTTCCATCCCAAATACTTTTCCTATTTTTTTTCATGATACCTAGTGACGAGACGAACAAGTCGTGTGCCATGATAAGCGACACGTTTGTCCATATCAGTTACAATACCACTCAGATCTTAAAATCGTAAAGATCGGAGGGACACTGCCACTGCGCCCGTCACTGTGAGAGATAAGTTGACAAATCCCATGTAGCTATAATTTCACCAGCGCCCTTTACCCTTCAAAACTGGAACGCCGTAATGTTCATATGCTACCTTACTTACTTACCTTACTTAGGTAAGGTAGTCGTGCTTGCCTTGACTTTTTTTTTTTTTTTGTTGTGACTCGGCAAAATGACTGCACCGCGCCTGATGGAAAGTGCGAATACAGTCCAGAGATGAGAGTAACGGATGGAAAACACAAATATCTTCACTCCGTCACTATCATTTTGCCGGTCTGGCCAAATGCTTCTTCACACTACGTTTGAAGGACCCGATGTTATAGAGGGGAGGGAATACATGCGCCGGGAGTTGGTTCCACAATTTGATGGTTCGGCATAAAAACGAATTGCCAAACTTTTTAGTGCGGGACGGTATTGAACTGACCGTCCATCTGTGGCAACGCAGTCCGGCACGGGTGGTCCGCTGATGGAAAGGAGAGGAAGGGATAAGGTTGAATAACTCTTCAGAGCACTCACCGTGGTACAGGCGATAGAATACGCAAAAACGACGAACTCACGACAAAAAAAATTTTGTTCCAATTAACTTATATTCCTATTTCGTGTTGTTATTGAATTTTTTTACGTATAATAAAGTATCATTCATTCTTTCAAAGCTTGTATTGTAATCAAAAAAGGGAAAGCGTCTAATCTGAACTCTTTAATACGTTTCGACGTATAATTTAGTATATTTTGTTATACATCATCACTCAAAAAACCACTTTGATATAAAATTTGTTGCTGTAAATCTCATTAGTTAGTTAAGTTAATGAGAACAATCATTAATCATTAGTAAAGCTAAAATAATAGGCAAAATCTCCATCAAATATTACGGTAAAATATAGTATAATACAAACAGATGGAAACTGCAACATCTACATAACGTTTTATAAACCACAGCGAATGAATGACTGAATGAACGAAATAATCATTTGACATTTGTAATTTAAAAAAATTACCTTTACACTAAAGATACTTCCAAAAAAGCCTGCGATAGAAATGATGAAAATGGTTACAACCAGAGAATGTCAATGTACAATAAAAATGCACAAAGTAACTGCTATTCAAACCTAGTACCCTAGTATTCCCTCTTTCACTGTAAGATATGTTTATCATCTCTAAAGTCAAATGTCAGAGAACGCTCGGCATTAAAAGTGGACGAAGTTTATGATGAAGCCGAATTCTGATGTAAAATTTTATTTCATCATATTTTTTCGTTCATTAATATTATTATTGTAATACTCTTGATATGTAAATTATTTTCGTGAAGAAGCCTTTACGCATTAGGACAATGTTCTTACACGAAGCTGGCAAAGGGCAGAGTCATTTCCGCCCTCCATACATTCCGACAGATAATAATGTGTTAGTCTGTCCGAAACGAGGAAATTTCCTTTCATATCTATGATTATTTCATCATTATCCTGTTTAAGAGCCAAACTAAATTAAAATGTTCTTTTTATATCTAGTATAAACCATAAAGTTTTCCCTGGTCAACTTTATGAAATTCTGAAACGATTTAAGATTAAAAACTATCATGTCGACTGAAAGAATCTTAAAAACGACTTTATTATTTCTCATGATAAAATTACAATTTAGATATGACAAATTAAAGTTATGCTAGCCTAATGGTTTGACCTACCGCCTCTCAAGCAGTGGGTTCGAATCCAGAATCGCACCTCTGAGTTTCACGCTCAAGAAAGTTCACAACCCTCGGAAAATCGGCCTCTCGACCTCTTGACGACCTCGGTGACCCGTTGGTGAGCACTAGAATGTGCGGCGGTCATAAAATAGCCCACGGCGTGTGATGGTTTTTCGATCAGCGACGACGTGACCGGCGTGAAATCGGTGCAACATTATATTTTACAGGTGTTTAAAAATCCTCTAAATCATTGTTTAAATCATCCTATGTAATCGTTTTATTTCACATAATCAGGGAAATAAAATCTGTTCGACTTCGCTGGCTAGGACATGTGGAAAGAATGGGACAGTATCGAGCAGCCAAAAGAGCGTATTTGGGGAACCTACGGGTCATCGTGCAGTGGGCCGTCCAAGATATAGCTGGAAGGATGAAGTCGCCAAGGACCTAAAGGAGGTGAATGTTTCCATCGGTTTTGTTGACTTGACCAAAAGATATCGTACTTTGGTGTCGGAAGCCAAAATCCACTTCGGGTCGCTGAGCCAACGAAATAAGTAATAAGGTATGCGTAGTATGTAATCATTTCAATGTTTTTTTACACTTTAACCTATATTGTACCTGGTGTCCAGGTTAAACATAATCAATTTAAAGAATGTTGTTATTATTATACAAAAATCGAACAAATACAAGAAAAATCCTTCGGTCCAGCTGGAGGGGACAGTTTTGGCTGGGGGCTGGTTCATGTCCAGTCAATGTCAATGGTCAATGGAATTTTTCTTTGTGTTTGTTTGATCTTTGTATCAATAATAACTTACTAGTGGAGTATTTTTACAAAAAAAAAAAGAATGTTGTGGTAGTAAAAACATCATGATTTTCAGTAAAATAAGTATTGCAATTCTAAGAGCGTTAAAAAAACAATTACATAAAAATATACATTCTTAATTTGAATCTAATACGAGCAGAATGTATGTATACAGGAATGTAATTTATTTTTCACCTCACTAGCTCGCTTTCGGCTATCTTTCTCATTATAAATCTTCGCGCAAAGACGTTTCTTCCATCCTGGGTGGAAAGGGTTTTTGAAATTCGAATTTCGAAAAAAAACTTTTACTTTTGATGAAAAAAAGTTACTATCGACATGCACGGCAGTAATTTTACTTTTAATTTTTAATATAGTACTTATTTATTAATGTACCCTTTTTGATGTATGATTGAATAAAACTTATTCGTTATAGTTCAACTGTTTTTCTTTCATCTACCATTGTCCTCGCTATAGTGAGGTGGAAAGTTGTGTTACGTTCTTCTTTCGCGTTTCTTTGAAATTTGATTCTATTTTTTTTTTAATACAAGCACACACGTCAAACAATAACTTTGCAGGTAGATAATACTTCATTAAAATAATACACTCTTCGCCACACCGTCATTCAAACTCATTGGTAGATAAGCAGTCAGCGGCGCGGCACAATGGTGACACTTGATGAAGAGGTCCAACGTATATGTTTTACATCATATATGTTTGGATCAGTATAAAAAATTAACTTCTTTGAATTGGTTCTTAATTGTGCCCTCAGATTTATTTACTCTGCTAGATACTCATGGTACCGAAAATTTCCTACTTTAAGACCTTGTGATTTATGAGACGTGTGTGAATATATCTTTTTTTCAGCTAATCGAAAATTAGTCTTTACAAAATTTCGATTACAATCAAAATGCTCATTTATATGTTTGATGTGCACAGTTTTTAATAATATTATAGTCTATGCTGTCAAAGATTAATCAAAAGTTCGCCTAATGAACCATGCGGGCAACTTTTTGATTAATTTTTGAGTACTTAAAAGTTTAAAGGTTCATTATGTTTGATGCCATTTTGTGTCCCTTAAATTATAAACACAGAGTTCATTTATGACCCCGTTCATGATGCCGGGATGGATCGAGCCTAACGCAAATTAATGGTAATCCAAAATTAGAGAATGGCAACCTTACTGCCTACGCGATTTCTGGAAGATGGCTGGAAAGATAAGAAACAGAGAAGCTAAAAGTAGAAACTTCCAACACAGAGAATATCCGAAAGTGTTTGAAATGTGGTGATGGAGAAGAATAATAATATGCTAGGCAACCACACCTTTTGCCTAGGTAATACAATTTTAACTATTGTACCCTTCGAGTACCAGAGCAACGAAATTCACTCTTGGGTACTTCTCAAGACGTCCAGACCAGAACTAACTTAGGAAAGTTCATCACCCAAATTAGTCCTACCGGAAATTGAAATGGGGATCTCATCATACAGCAAGCACCCACGGTGCAAACAGTTGGATTACCGAGATCATCAGTCAGTTGAATAGAAAGTAAAACCAATTAAGAGGTGTTAAGAATAATACAGCAACTCATTTGCTGTCAAATTTATTAAAGATAATAGCGAGCGAACCGAAAGAGAAAGATTTTTGGGCATTTAATCCGGCACGACAATATTCTTAGAAGCGTTATACAAGGAAAGATCAAACAAAAGTGGCCGAGGAAGACTTAGATGAAGTTACTTAGATCAAATATGAGACAAATTGAGGCGTACGTGTACGTCCTGATACGACAGGAACTCAAAATTAGGGAGTTGAACATAGATGGTTAGTGATTACTCAACCGTAAATTAGCTCTTAAATGAGAGGTAAGATACTTTCAATACAGGATAAAGAGTGACTGCACATGATGATAGCTAAATACAACATCAAAATAAAACATTTGCATTTGCTAATAAAGGCCTAACCCCATTTCCATTGTACTATACAATGGCGTACCTAATCATAGTCATCATGATGAAATGATTATTGCAAGAGGCTTTTGCGCGAGCGGTCGATATTGTGCTGCGTCAGCCTGCCCTGTTCTATTTCATTAATGACATATATCGCTGTGCTTCTAGTTACCTATCTCTGCATAGATTCTATATCAACGCATTCGATATTATACGACCTAGTCGTTATTAGATAACATCACGGTCGGCCAAATGATGACCTTACCTATTTCTGCCGTCAAGCAGTAATGTGAACATTACTGCGTTCCGGTTTCGAAGAGTAAGGGTACTGGTGAAATTTAAAGGCACATGGGACTTGTCAACGGGTGTCAGGGTGTCGGGCGCAGTGGCAGTGCCTCTCAGATCTTTGTGATGTAAAGCTCTGAGTGATACTGCAACTGTTAGGGACAGGCGTGACGCTTACCACCAGGCACACGACTTGTTCGTCCCGTCACTTAGTATTATATAAACAAAATAAAAAAAATATATAATTAAAGGCACATAGGACATGTTTGTCAACTTTGTGTCGGGGTGTCGGGTGCAATGGCAGTGTCCGTCAGGTCTTTGCAATATGAAGCTCTGAGTAACACTGCAACTGCTGCTGGGTAGGCGTGTCCCTTACTATATCAGGTGCACAAATTACTTGTACCATCATTTTATATAACAAAAAAGCTCGTTTGAAAATTTATTTGTGGAATCACGGGTTGTAAAGAAGATACAGTAATAAAATAAGTATGCACGGTTTTTTTTTGTTCGGCGAAATCCGAAACCATAGAAGATACAAGGAAACTGACTTGGAAACCATTAACTCTTGTTGTCAAAACAATTATGGCATAGTCAATTTTTTGGTCAAGCGTAAGTTGTCCATAAAAATGAATAAAATTGTGTTCATTTTTTTCGTTCCATGCGATGAAATAATCATTACATAAAACTGAAACGAGCAGCACTAAAAAATATTGATCAGATTTATTCATTTTTGTGGGCTACTCCCGCTTGGCCAAAAAAAATGACTATGCCAAAACTGTTTTCACAAAAAACACAATTTCCTTGTATCTTCTATGGTTTCGGATTTCCACATACTGTCCTATAAAAAAAACACTCTGTATTATATAATATTAATTAACATGCATCGTATGTCACATTACTCATCATAATTTTCTTCTTGAGAAAACGAGGGCATTCCGTGAACTGTAACCAGATGAATATTTACAATCCAGTGAATTTAAAAAGGTTGCGTACCATGCAACATTCAGGCACAGAAGGCAACAATATATAACGTGTAGCGTAAAGGTAATAGAAAATTCTTGCCAACCTTTTGCAATGTAGGAAGCTCAGTTCATTACCGGCCAGCGTCGTGTCAGTGTCACGCTGACCGTTGACCCCGCCTCCCTGACTACTGACCCACTAAGCGCTGTGAAACGTATTTCCGATTGGAATAGAATCGTGTACGTACACGTGCTGATTCAAAGGTGTTTGTTTGAGCAGTATTGCAAAGAGAATATGGATTTTGTTTTGTTTTTCATTTGTTTTGAAATATGGAAATTTTATAGGATCGTTCGATCAACAAAGGAATTTTGTGTGGAAAATTAATTTTGTGGGTTGTCTTAATGTTAGTTATGCCAAAATAAGCTGTGTTTTCACGATTATTACACACAGGAAGAACTATTTTTTCGGATGTGAATCGCATATAATTATTTTTTGAAATGTTATTGTGGCAGTAGAGCCACCGAAAAGTAGTGTGACCATTGCTGCGTTCCGGTTTTGAAGGGCAATTGTGGGTGCTGGTGAAATTACGGGTACATAGGGCTTGTTAATTTACGTTTCAGACTTAGATCTCAATGATTTAAAGCTCTGAGTAGCACTGAAACTATTATGGACAGGCGTGTCGCTTACAAACAGGCTTACCTTGCTTTGCCCTGTTCGTCCCATCACATGGTATTATAAAAAAAATCTTAAGTATCAAACTTGACGTGCTCTTACAATCCTAATCCTAGTATTTAACCTTAAATGCATTTATAGTTTTTCAATTTGTATCTTTTTAAATAAATATTTAGAACTTAAAAAAAGTATTAAAAAAAATCCACCAATTTACGAGTATGTCAATTCCTGCCAGTAGCCATACGGGGTAATTTAATTAACTCGACAGCACACATAAATAAAACTCTATTTCAGGCACCGGTTCGTATTTTAAAAACATTCTAAAATTGCGAGCATTTTAAAAATACAGGACAGTAAAGCAAGAATAACATTTGTCATTTAAATATCATGTTGTATTGTATACAGGGTGTAATTTTTGTTCATAAAATTTTGTAACTTTTATTATAAATTATCTATTTGTGATAAATTTATTGATATTATATTGTATAGTGACTACTTATTGTACAACTGCTTGTTATCGACGATATCCAAACAAACGCCTAACAATCGTGTTATATAAATGTACACAATAAAAGCAGTCTGAATATTATTATAGTCCCTTTTTTATTTCTCTCAATTAAGGTGAAAACACGTTGGAAATACAATATTCGTAGAAAATATAGATTAATAGACATCGCGATATTCCCCCGCGTCTCGCTTATCATGAAAGGATTCTGCTAGTCATAGTTAAGATCTATTTGGCTCATGAGTTACTTGTGGACCTTGAAATAGTGATCTAGATTTATGACATCATAGTGTTGTCAGATGAAAAAAAATGCTTAGAAACTTAGATATCAAAAGTTTTATAGTGTTGAAGGTATAGTAGTGTAGCGATCGCGGTCAATACTTGTATTGGATGTTTTAGTTCTTTCTATCTTGTGAGCGCTAGGGGCACTGTCAATTTGCCATACATGATTAATCAAATATTTTACACAACTGTCAA
This sequence comes from Hyposmocoma kahamanoa, assembly GCF_003589595.1. NCBI lineage: Eukaryota > Metazoa > Arthropoda > Insecta > Lepidoptera > Cosmopterigidae > Hyposmocoma > Hyposmocoma kahamanoa. The sequence goes on from NW_020654466.1 coordinate 18,711,054, forward strand.
TACAATTAGGTACTCTTAACAAAAAAAAATATGGATGAATATACTAAGAATATAATACCTTCACCCAGTATTTCCGTGGAATGAAAAATGCAGTAAAATCCGTTTATCAGTCGGCTGCAGCCGCGAGGGAGTTCGCACCAAATGTGATTTGATCTTTGCTCGTTTTTAACCTTTTTGCTTTTAGGTAGGTTTTATCATGCTCTCGTTTTTGTGACGTTTCGTTAAATAGAATAGCTACGCTACGGGCAAAATATGTAATTATAATTATTAAAAGAGCGATGATAGCTTTTTATTTATAGATTTGGATCCCAAATAAATTTGTTAATGTTGTTAAGCAATAACGAGTCAACCAACTTGATCACAATTTCACGAAAATGGCACCTTAAGATTTTTTATTTACATTTTTTTATTTATTTAAACTTTATTGCACTCAAAATAGTACAAAAGGCCGCTTATAATGACCATTAGGCATTCTCTACCAGTCAAACCAAGAAAAAAGTTTTTTCGTTGATCAAAATCATTCATTCCGGTTTGGAAAGTCACGGGTGTTTATGAAATTACAGACACGTGGGACATGTCAAAATATTTTTTTTTTTTCAAAAATAACCGAAAAATAAAGTTGACGTAGTGTTTATTGGAGATATCAAACTTGAGGACGTCCTAAAATGTTGATGAAGTGCAAGATGTGTGTCAGGATCGTAACAGCCCCATATCTTTCTACAATAGTTTCGATTATAGTGACCCTCCCTACCGACTCTGAGAAGGGTACTATAACCTGTGCGCGCACAGGAACCTTGCAAGTTCAGGTTCTGAGCCCAGATCAGCCAATGTACAGGGTTGTCACAAACCTCTGTCACTTGACTTCATCCGTTTCTTCGAGAGGTTAGTGCCTCGGGTGAACCGCCCCGGGTGGATATCTAGTCAGGATCGTAATAGATGGAATACCTTTGCCTATCCCGATGAGAAAATAGCGTGAAGGATAAGGACGACCTCAGTGGCTCAGTGATTTAAATTGTTGGCGCTGAATGAGGTGATCCCGGTTTTGGTTCCCGGTAAGACCAATTTTGGATATGAACTTTTCAAAAATTGTTCTGGTCTGGGTGTTATGGGTAGTGACTTGGAGTGTATTCCGTTGCTCTGGTACTCATTGTACAGGAAATTCTCTACTTTTAGACCAGGTAATTAGTGTGGTTCATTATTATATGTATGTACCCACTATTATTATAATAGCTTTATAAAACAGTACTAATTTTGTTTATAAAGATAAAATTAGCCAAAGTGGAGTCGAGTGGAGCGTAATACATGAAGCAATCGCGCCGTGACTAGGCAGATCATTTAACGATGATGAACGACCAGATATTATTAACTCGAAAATGAACCTGTTTGGGCAGAGTAGTGATTACAAGAATTACCTAGCGCAACACTAGCGCATTGTAATAATGAGGATAATCTAATTTATATTAATAATCATAAAAATTCAAAGTCAAATAAATCTTCATTTCATAGGTAAGCAAATTTTACCTGAAACCGTTATTGATTAAACTTTAAAGGTCATTCATTAGGCAGATTCCCCTGATAAGAATGAGCAAGGAACTGCAGGGGTTGCTCTTTGTAAATAAACATTTTCTACCATTTACAATATTCATTTCGAATATCATGGATGGTTTCAATCTCTGAACGTCTAAGGTTGAAGTATTAGTTATAATATTAAGTGACGGGGCAAACAAGTCGTGCGCCTGGTGGTAAGCTATACGCCTATTCATAGCAGTTGTAGTATCACTGCGTTCATCACCCTGAGATATGTCGACAAGTCCCATGTGCCTGTAATTTTACCCACCCTTACCCTTCCAAACCGGAACGCAGTAATGCTCACATTAGTGCTTGGCGGTTGATATAGATAAGGTGTCAGTACTTCCCTGGACGAACTCATTCACAAGCATCTCTTTTAGTAGCACTAGAGCCCCGAGTGACAGAGTTCGTTCAGACTCGTGCAATAAGTAGGTTTACAAAAATATTATATAATGCAAAAATCGTACAAAGATTGAAACAACCTAAAAAATTTACACGTTTCTTTTATCCAAGTACGCAGAAGCTGTAGAGTTTAGTATAAAGTATTTATTTCACTATAGTTTTAATCCTCGTCAATGGCAAATTTTGGATATCATCTGGAATCTTATTACAGACGCGTATACATTGTCCCTTAAATGAGTTTGACTAGAAGGACCAATTTTGGACCCGAACTTTCCTAAATCGTTTTCAGTCTGGGTAATACAGGAAACTCCCTTACTTGAGACAAAGCAGTTCAATATGATACTCTGGCACGTTATATTTAAGCAATCTTAACTTCAATTACTCTTAATGGACTACATACAAAATTCATAACTTTATTAAGCAGAAACTGAGTCTTGAGCCCAGGTTTTAATTACTCATAATTACTTACCTACTTAAAACACTAACTTCTCATTGTAACCGTAGTCTGTGACACAGCTGTTACCACCACTACCACGGAACAATAAAGTAGAAGTGCTTAGTTTGCATGACACGTGAGCCAACAGCACGCGAAGTTCCACATACTTAAGCTCCGTCCGCCATTTTAGCTTTGTAGGTTATTATCGTGTCCATTATCCCGCGCAAAACCGAAAATCGTAGAAAAATTATTAATTTTGCTACATTGGAGTGCAAAAATGGTAGTCGCACTTGCAATATTATCCGTGGTAGTGTTTCATATCATCGTTAAATCGTTATTCTTTAACCCGGCGCCAATGACGTGAAAATAATTACGCCGATGGTGACGTTGGGTCATCGTGACCCGAATTTCATTGATAATTTTTTGTAAAATTAAAGTAGTTGTCTAAATTTTAACAAATACATATTAATATCGAGTTCTTAGGTTTTCGCGATTGTTACACATAGGAAATGAAACTATTTTTCCGGATTTAAATCGCGTATATTTGTTTTTTACGTAAAATACGTATTAAGTAAGAGTCGTCAAGACATATACTGAAATAAAAATAATAACAATAAATTGTATAAATAAATATTTAATTAGCGTTCTCAATAACACGTGCAAAATCAACATTGAAAACATAATTTTGATATTTCTTTTATTTTTAGTAAAATATTCTGAATAATAATAGCAATTAATAGTCTTATATACTAAAAGAAAGGTCACTCAAACTTATTATTAGAAATTAGTCTTCTACGTCCTCAATCAGAGACGTACAACTGCTGCAACTATTGCAGTACCTTCCCGTATGATCCGGGTATATAGGTAGTATATATAAATCTAGCATGCATTACATCTATGAGATGTTTTTTTATCCTTTTTGAACGGACATACTTGACATCTCTCGCGTGTGCCAGAGGTTGGTATGTATTGCGTAAATTTGCATCGTCCTTTGAATACCACCAACATTTCATTAATAGTGCAGTTTTCGCCCGCAGGATACATTTTTGGCATTGTTCAACAAATGCTTTGGAAAGTTCACGTATTGGTGTCAAATGATTAAATTGATGTCTGTCAGCACGCAACAAGCAGCAGGAATAAGATTAATTAATTATAAACAGTAAATAAACCAATAATGTCAGTCACAAAAATACCACGCCAGCGATGACGCTGGGTCATATTGACCCGTTTTGACTTAATGCACGTATTACTTGGCTGTGCAGATGGCTTCACACTTAGTACACCAGCGAGTCGGGTAGAGGAGGGTTGTATCTCCAGCTACTCAAACGTTGAAATCGTGCAATTGGCGTAAAACAAAAATATGCCCGTTGTAAATCGCCTCGGGTCAGTATGACCCAACGTCATTGGCGCCGGGTTAATTTTAATAAATTTTCAATTATCTCTTTGTCGTAATATTTTTTATAAAAGAAATGAAAGTAAACCTTATACCTCTCCATTATGGTGACTTCTTTTTTTGGGAACTAAATTAACATCTCGAATTCATCGTCGTTTGGGTATTAACCACTAGATGGCAGCACTATGATTAAAATTCCAATAAAAATCAAAATGTCGTAATTTGCAATAATAAGTATTGAACTGTTAACAATATGACAACAATAATTTAAACGTTAGTTTAAATTATATTGGCAGTCCAGCTTTATTTCTCCAACTTTTATTGTCCAGCGTTATTTCTTTAAATTAAAATAAGCAACTACGACCAATTTATTATCAAGATTTGATAATGTTTCAAATTAGGAAGGTGTACGTTTTGGCGACAGCAGTTCTGATAGTAATCGAGGCTTATAGCACTTCCATTTTTTTTTAACGCTCACACTCAACATAGCTCCGCACTAGGGAAACCCTGTGTCGTGGGTGCCATGGACACACACATAGACAACCACAAATTATACCCAAACTCAGGCGAGAAATAAATGTAGGCCATACAAATATTTCTCCCGGCCCGGGAATCGAAGCTGGGACCTCTGCGTGGCAGTCCGACATGGTAACCTTTCGGCCACAGAGGCAATTAAACTTCCAATGTTTGTTTTTTTCCGTGACCATTGCCATCCCACATAAAACAGAGGCCACACAAACTAAAAGTAAAAAGATAAGGCTGCGCCGTCAGCTGTACATTGTAAATCCTCTATGTCTTTTGTTAGTTAAAGTTCAGAACTTCTTTGTGGTAAAGTTCCGTTCTTAGTAAGCCAAAGCCTGGATGTTACAAAGTCTGAGAAAAAATGCCTATGCGAGAACTTTTCTCTTTAGCCGTTGTCTTGGGGTTATGACTGTTTTCTTAAGCTCATATTTAGCGTACCTCTACAAAATCTATGTACAACTTTGTTCGGCCACGGAGGTAGTTATATAATATACAAGACAGTTTGTCGGTAGTCTACAAAATATATCACGGAGAGTGTGTGAGGTCATTGAACCATTTAATACCGCCTTCTCCTTTATATCATCGAGGGACTAGATGTAGGCTGAGATTCCATCCCAGCATTTTGGATATTCTAATGATTAGCACGAAGCGCTTCGCTTTCACATTTATATGGCGAACGGCTATGGAATTAATTCACTGCCTGCAGACTTTATTCCTGGACGGTATAACTTCGGCAAGGCAAGAGTGAATAGACATTATTGAGGTGTGCATACTCCATCTTCGCGAAATGGAGGGCAAATGCGCACTAATTTTTAATAAAAAAAACACAACAAAAAGTTTCAAGAATAGAACTTCATCGATTGCCTCACCGTACGCTTTCAACAAAAAAAAGATATTATATTTAAAATAAAAACCCACTTAAGTTATAGATCCCAATAAATGCAGTAAAATTTTCATCTTATATTTACTGTAGTTAAGTCGTGATTTCCAAAATCTCAACTTAAGTCATGTAAGGCAATAATAGGTGGAAAGTATGACGTCACATTAAGAATTGTGATAAAGTACCGTGACGTAGCAATCTTGGTGTTCTTACGCGAGTTCTAAGAAAGCGTTGTTTGTTCTGATTGATTGGTAAGGTGAGACCGCTGCGGTCTCGCTGACATAACAGAATTAAATACTCATAGATTTTTTTTACTTTCAAAGTTATTTACCACTATCGTTGCCTCATATACGACATACTGCTGAGCACAGATTTTTTTTCTAAGAAGCCTGTAACTAATGATAATCATTTAGAGAAGAGTTCTCGAGTGGCGGCTGCGCTCCGAAAGACGCAACGTGATCAAGTAAGATATTTTTTTATGACACTAAGTGACTGGAAGAACATTTCGTGCACCTGGTGGTAAGCGACACACCTATACATAACAGTTGCAGTAGCACTCAGAGCTTTAAATCGCAAAGATCTGAGGGGCACTGCCCAGTGGCAGTTGATGCAGTCCCATCACTCTAAAACATAAGTTGGAAATCCCCATATGCCTGTAGTTTCACCAGCCCCCTTACCCTTCAAAACCGAAACGCAGTAATGCTTGGCGGCAGAAATAGGTGAGGTGGCAGTACTTCCCTGGACGAACTCTTTCACAAGGTGCTCTACTGTTACTAAAGCTGATGACCTGGTACAGGTCATGGAGATCCACTGAATGCGAGTCGCTATGGTGATCTATAAGAGAGGATTATGTCCACTACGTCTAAGATGACGATGATGAAAGTAAAATCCAGTTTACCTTGTAACGATGCTAACCTTCTTCATCGTAATACTAAATTTTTATTATCCTCATTTCTGGTTCCTGGCCACTTAATTTTAAAATTTTGATTCGTTCTCGCATACCCTTTTCCTTCTCTATTTTTACATTTGTTCTACCCGTCGTCACTCCTATCAATATTCTTGAAACGAGAAGACGTGACCATAAATCACAACTAGTATTAAAATTATATAGTTATGGAGTTAAATTATATAGTTATATTTGGGGTGTGTATTGTGTTATTTAGTTTGGTAGAGTTTAAATTTTTATTGAATTGATATTCAATTATTTTTTGTGAAATTATTCCATTAGTTTGTTATAATTATTAATACAAAGATCACTCAGAAAAAATTCCTTCGATCCGGCCGGTTTCGAACCGACGTCTTCTAGCTTACCGTGGCAAACGCTATACCAACTAAGCGTTATATGTAGAGAGTGTTTTATATTACTTGTACCATTTTATATAATTTTATTGCTTGTTTGCCTTGCTTTTCCTCTTTCATCTCTCTTCCAATAAATCTTGTGGACCGAAGCTTGTGCATTCTCATTTCCAGGCACAGAACTTTTTTTACCATAACCACTTCTATATCTTGAAAAGATTTATAGCTTTTACACATCCGAGCAGTAAAAAACAAAAAAAACAATGATGCACAGAAGTCGGCTATAAGCACAACATCTCACACAGACTGACACTAACCACTGGATCGAGTTGCATAGCCCCCAGGTACTCTCGACAGAACGTCACTACATACCACGGTTGGTACGAGAAGCCATCGAGATCACGAAGTACAAAACATTTAACCATGATGATGGTTTTAAACTGTCCAGTGCATGGAATCCGGTCCTTAGTGCGTGCAGTAATAAAAACAAAAACACCTCGAGTTCAGTTTCGCGTGTGGATACAGTGAGTGTGGTTTGTGTGAAAAAAGTGAGTGACAATGGTAACGCCACAACAAATCGCGATGTAGGTAGTCGTCGACAGCGCAAGAGTAGACAGATATGTCTGCTCATAAAGCTGTCATCTGCCGCCGTCCAGTCAACCCGTGACCATGGAGCGTGCAACCGTTCCGAAATATCGGGAAAATAAAAAGAAGTCATACCGTGGTATGAAAACCCGATACTAGTGATAATCATTTAGTGAATAACCACGAAAGTCTTAAAATCTATATAGTGGTATAATTTCACATAAAAATAATCTAATATCAATTCAATAAAAATTTAAATACAATGAATAGCGACATTTCTAGCCGGAGCTGTTAAGGTATCTAATTGGGTGACGAAATACCATAGATTTCTCTTAGATGGCGCTACGGCTAAAAAGTCGTTGAAAAACCAAATGCAAAGATACGCAAGCATATACAAAAATTCGTGAGGTTCTCTGGTTCGTTCCGTGGCTTGGTTAGTATAAATGTATGGCACGGTATGCTAGAGGACGTCGGTTCAAATCAGGCCGGATCGAAAGAATTTTTTGTGAATGTTCAATCCTAAAGTAAAGTCGAAAGGAAAAAGGAAGGCTGTAACAAGAACAAAATTTGAAAACACGTGGCCAGGAGCCAAAGAAAAGGTGATAAGAGGCGGAATAACGATGGAAGGAGGTCGCATCGTCACAACTCAATAGGTAAAACAACTCTTGTTCCACCGGCCTACCACATTCTCATCAATTAAGGCGTAATCAAAAAGTTTCTTGAGATAATTTGCACCTAACGCCGACGCAGTCAAAATTATTATTTTGATATCATGAAGGTAACAAACAACACACTATATTACACTACATACAGTATATATTTTTTATTGATACAGTTCTAACAAACAATGTTTTTTTTTTATTAGAAGAGCACACTCCAGGTGTTTCTACTCAAAAAGGAAAGGAAAATATTATAAGTGATACTTTATAGGTACAATTTGTGGTACACTGTTTCACCTCTGTACAAATCTTTCTGTGAATAAAACTTATTATTATAATTTATTCCAACGATCGAAGGTGTGGCAGAGGAAGACCCAACAAAAGTTACTGTAATTTGCCTTTTATCTGAACGCAATAAGTGCCTTAACCAAAAACGAGTAATCACGACCTTGTATCTTTTTCGCATAAGTGATTCGGGTAATTTTCAGTATAACATATCTTTAATAAAGATTAGACTATAAGCCTGATTAATTATTCGTTTCTTCACTTCATTCTCGATATCGAGTACGCGATACCGCGTGCTCGATATCGAGCACGCGGATAAGGAAGCCATTTAACCCTTTTGTGCTGCTATATAAATGAATATTGACAATACCATTTACGTTGTTTTCGTGGCAATATAGCTTCTTGTGAAAGAGTTCGTCCAGGAAAATACTTTCACCATACCTATTTCTGCCGCCAACCAGTAATGTGAGCATTACCCTAATGTACTGGTGCTTATTATGGTAAGGTCACAGTTAACACTAGTGCGTAGTACTTTCAAGTAATTGATAAACATTCAAACATGTTAATATAAATCAAAGACGGCAATTTTTTGACCTTTTAAGTTTATAAAATACAGTCCATTTTAAGACGACCACTTATGGTCTGTGATTTTACCGACCACCTCGCAAAAACTTGCACCCGAGCACGTAGAGGTGCGTCTGTGTTAACGCAGACGCGTCCTTAGCGGTGCCTGAATGAATGAATATATTTCCTAACCTTACCTAATTCTACCGCCAAGCTGTAATGTTAGCATTACTGCGATCCGGTTTAGAAGGGTAAGGGTACTAGTGACATTACAGGCACATAGCACTTGTCAACTTATGTCTAAGGGTGCCAGTCACAGAGTCAGTGCCCCTCAGATCTTTGCGATTCAAAGCTCTGAGTGGCACTCTAGCTGCTATGGACAGCCGTGTAGCTTACCACCAGGCACACGACTTGTGCGTCCTGTCACTTGATATTATAAAAAAACGTTGCTTTGATTCCTAAGTAAGTAACAAACACTCTGACCCGAGACAATATAGAAAAGTTAGTTTTTCTATATTGACCCGGCCGGTGGTCGAACTCGGTACCTCAGAGATGGCGACACTATGAAAACCGGTGTGTAAGCTACATTAAGTAAAGTAAGTAGACGACGCACTATATTTTAATTTTAGAAATGTATATAGCTCCTCAGTACCCCTTTTCTAACAGAAAAATCGTGGCATTATTGATTCCATCCCCTGCAGTTACGTTGAATAATTTTAATTACATAAGAAAATAGAGAACTTAAGGGGAACGATGTTTGATCATCTGATACATCACGACAGTTTTCTTAAAAACATCATAGGAGACAAGTGAAGCAGAGAAAGACTGAAACGTACTTAATTAAATTCAGATAAGGGAAAACGTTAATTTCGTATCAGGAAATCAAAGTAGGCACTGAACAGAGATGGTTAGCGATTCACCAACTAGAGTCTAGCTCTTAAATAAGAAAATGATCTCTTTATAATCACAAAGCCCAAGAAAGAACGTATAAAAGAGAACTGTGCCAGTGTGCCACAACGACAAGGGCAACGATCCAACGTAAATTGAATAAAAAGAAAATAAGTATTGAATCGGGTAACCGCAAGAAGAGTATCTAATCTAGCTAATACTAAAATCTGGACATGTTCCAAGTCAGCCAATTTGCAGGCAACATTGGTTTGACGCCTAGGTTTCTGGCTAAAAGGTAAAGTATATTTTCTACCTTGCAACTTTGAATTGTTTTGTTGAAAGATTGACTGAAGAAGTTATTTATTCTGCATATAATAATAATAACGGACACACTCAAAGCACAGCACCAGGAAACTTTGTATCGCGGGTGCAATGGACACATACATAGACAATCACAAATATTTCTCCCGACCCGCGAATCGAACCCGTGACCTCTGCCTGGCAGACCAGATGGTAACCGTTCGGCCACGAAGGCAGTCAGCCTTATAGCGCGTTATATTTATGCTATAAAACCAATCCCGATGTTTTAAATCATTTCACGGACCTTTTTTCATAAAGTAAGTTATTCTGTAAAACCTATACGATTTATAAAAAGATTTTTCAACTATTCATACAAATTGTTCAATCAATTGACCTATTGAAAACCTTTTTGCTTTAAATCTGTTGGCTGTTAAGTGGGATCATTCCGTGAAAATCGCTCGTACTTTTTTACACACTGTATTCTATAGCTTTTGAAATTTGAAGAGAAAATACACTATACTTATTACTTGAAAAGATGAATGGATGTAAAGTGGCGACAAAGATATGTAGGTCCATCGTGGAAGGCAACATTTGAAGAGGACGGTCACGGGAAACGTTTTCAGATCAAATCGATAATATTCTTAAAAAGGCTGGAATAGCGAAAAGAATAAGAGGGTGTGTATGTCGGAATCGTGCAAAGTGATCGATGATTCTACCCACTTCAATAGGAGTTCAAATTCTTGAGTATATATGTAAGAATGAATGTAATACTTTGAACGAATGGTTGATGTAAACGACCGGATATAACGACTGCAAGTTTTCGCGAAAAGTGGTTGGAGTGAATGAGTGTACATTAGGCGAAGGGTTAACTGTTAGTGGCGTTTTTGGTTGTGTTTCCAAAATTTTATTTCAAAATTCTTTATTTTAAAAAAGGTATTACCTTCACACGTACGAATAAATTTGCCAAAGTTTGTACACGTTTTAATTTATCTTATATAAGGCAATAATTAATTTTCAAATATTACATTATGTCAGAATAACCTGAAAGAGTTAAATGGGTCACTATTAAGGATTTTTGTCATCCAATCCTCGAAAATAGTAAACTTTTAATATCAAACGGAATCTTATTATTAGAAGCGTATATATTCTACAATAAACGCTTAACATTGGAAAAATGGTTCAAGTGTATATTACAGGTACATATGTTGGAAATATCTTTTTGCCGCATAATAGAAGTGTCGTTAATTATTCAAATGCGTTGCAGGCTGTAGGATATAACACTTTTAGTTACCTGTTTAGTACCAGAAAAGTTCCTTATGAAAGAGTTCGTATAGAAAAGTACTGCCGCCTTTCCTAATTCTGCCGCCAAGCAGTGATGTGAGCATTACCAGGTCTTCGTAACTCACTCAAGGTTACGCGATAAATGCACCGACGTCGGCACAAGCGCTCATACAAATCTTTCATTTATAAGCATTCGGCTCCGCACGACTGCACACGGCGGGCAACGTTTTTTTCACCTCTCTGAGCGCGTGTCTAGGTTCCTTTTTCCTCGTAGAGAGTGCCTGCTGTCATTAGTCAGATTTAATAGGCTGTTAAAGCGTAGGCATTTTCAATTTTGTATGAGAATGATGTGTCTGTCACACAGTAACTTTTAACACTGATTACTGTAGCATTGCTGCGTTCAGGTTTTGAAGAGTGCGGGTGAAATTGCAAGCACATAGTATCGGATTATTACAGGTCTATGCAATTTAAAATGATGAATGCCACCAGATGCACAACTTGTTCGTCTTGTCACTTGATATCATAAAAGAATCTGTAGGTACTTGCGAATGAGCTAGCGTTCTTTAACGGTCAATTAGAAAGATAGCAGTCCTGGCTTGAGGTAGAAATATTTAAGGCGGTAACCTCAAAGGCGGATTCCGCACGATAAAATACCGCCAGAAAAAATATATTCAAACGAGGTGTAATTTTCTCCAGCCAAAGGTTTTTAAAATACAAGAGGTAGACGTTGCTGAATTGCTGTTAAATTGTCAGCCATTATTAACATAATGGCTGGTTGCAATTATGTTGTATTTTGATCGTCTTTTTGTTTTTTAGGACGTTAATGTTGTGTAGTATTTGTTTTTTGTACAATGTTTGTTCGTATGTATTGTGTTATATCAATCTATTACGGTTTTTAAAACAAGGGCAATTATTAGCTTTAAAAAAAAATCATTTAACGAAACATTAGTAAAAACCCCAAAACAATGCAGTGTTTTAACAAAAGACTGTCGTCGGGTTATTTACTTTTTTTTAAGGTAAATTTGAAAGTAAAAAATTTGTTTTTTTTTATAATACCAAGTGACGAGACGAGACGAGCGCCTGGTTATAAGCGACATGTCTGTCCATAATAGTTGTAGTGCCTTTCAGAGCTTTAAATCGTAAAGATCTGAGAGGTACTCCCACTGCGCCCGTCACTCAGCACTTTACACTTCCCGGAACGCTGTAATGCAAGTCGGCTGTTATTTTTTCATTCATTTAAGTTTACGAATCCAAGTTACAAGTCAAATGGTTTGGGGTGATTTTGCATTCTTGTGAATTCGTAAATTTTAGTTGGAAATGTTTCCATGTTTATTAAGTTTTGATGTAATCGATGTCAAACTTATAATTTTTTTAATTTTCGACCATTTCTGATTTGTCACAAAATCTCAAAATAAGGCTATTACTTTAATTTCAATAAAGGTTGTCGCAGCCGTTGCAGCCTAAGGGCGCTTTTATTCGACACGAATTACATCGAGCTCACCCGCGCGGTCGAAGAGCGGAGTCCGCGTTAGACAACTGTCATGGCAAAATACGCTCTATTTGTTTAGCATTTACGTTTTAATTAAAATGAGCGTTCCGGCCCGCGGGACGATTTTATTGAGAGGAATTTAAATGTTGCATAATAAATAGAATTCAGACTCGCCATTAATGTACATAAAGGCGTGGTAACTGGGCGGTCGCCGCGCGGCGGTCGCGCGAAATCTTTCTTCTCGTGTAACTGGGCGCTAACGGTTTGGCCTACCTCCTATCAAGCGAGGTAGTAGGTTCGAATCCATGCCTGCAATCTCTATGTTTTCGAATAGCATGTGCGAAATTTTATTTGAAATTTGCTATAAGCTTTTCGGTGAAGGAAGACATCGTGAAGAAACCTGCAAAAGCAATTTAATGAAGTAAAATAAATTTAGTGAAACCCTACTAGCCTTACTAATAAAAAACAACTAAATAGCCCTTTAATCAATATATAATTAAGCATTATTTAATATTGTACTTTAGCACTATTTAACTCTCTATTACTTATTAAAAAACGTGTAACACTGCTTAGTTAAGTAATGTTAAATGAAGAAAAAATAAATACCGTGGCAACATTAGAAGATTAAACCATTAAAAATAGTTATAGAAAGCGAAAAAAACAGAAAAGAAATTGCTGTCAGATGGCTGTCATTTGACATTTGGAGCGGAAATCTAAAAATTGAATCAAATACGAATACTAACGTTTGTTAGGTTGATGAGTTTTCAATGTCTTATTATCTTTAAAATATTTTCTTTGGAAAAACGATTTCGTTTTCTAAATTCATGTTCATCTAACTGGAGCGGTAGATCATATCGTTTCTTGTTCTTTGTGCGCCTCCGTCTAAAGTACCGCAAATCTGCTACATCACGCCAAAAATTTTCCATTTTTTCACAATTGAAGTAAAAATTTTCTCACAATAAAAATCAAAACAAATCTGCTTATACTCATTGACGTTTTCTAACCTGCTAACAGCTAGTTAATGTCAGCCATCTTGTTAGTTAGACAACTATTTAAACAATAAATTAATCAATCATTTAGCACTAATCAACGTTTATAGGTAAGAATTTTGTTAAAACATTGTTTAAAGCGTTACTTAAAATGAAATAGTGTTTTTAAGTAAAGCAAGTATGGGTACGCCTATATTCTTTCAAAAAAATGTGTAACAGTGGCTCTGTTCTGCGCTGAAATCATGAAGCAATTGATCCGTAGTTAAATCATAATTTAGTAGTTAAATAATAAATCATAATTTAGTAGTTCGTAGTTAAATAATAGAATGTTTTTTGGTTTTAATTACAATTTTTCATTTTTTATGTATTTTACATATACTTAGGGTCGTATTCCAGAACTCTACTCAATGCTTAAGTCAGGATTTGAGTAGACTTGAGTATGATTGTGCACTGGAAATACGACCCTAATGGCAAGGACTTGAATATGATTTTCAGTGCTCACTGCAATACTCAAGTCCTGACTTGAGTATTGAGTAGAATTCTGGAATACGACACTTAGTGTAATTCAGACAGCCACTATTAATTGCTTGGTGTTTAGTGTAAAACCGCTTGCCCGTCCGATGCAGCAAGTGATAGCTCTTGGTGAATTACAGGCACATGGGACTTGTCAACTTATGTCTCAGGGTGAAGGGCGCAGTGCCAGTGCCAGATCTTTGCGATATAAAGCTAAGCTGGCACTGCAACCACCACCAGCCTGAAAATCAGTAATGCTGAGCCTTCATCCTTTTTGCTCACGTTACCGTTCTTTTGTTTTAAATGTTCGCTTACATTTGTTTATGCGTTTTTTTTAGTGGTAGATGAAAACACAACCACACGCTAGAGACACCGCGTGTCTCTAGAACTCGTGACGGACTAATGAAAAAATCATAACTTATTCATTACATACCTAACACTCTCGACTAGAGTACTATTGTTTGAGTTTTAGCAGCAGTGGAGCTCCTTGTGAAAGAGTTCGTCCAGGGAAGTACTGCCACCTTACCTATTTCTGCCGCCAAGCAGTAATGTCAACATTACTGTGTTCCAGTTTTGAAGAGTAAGTGCTGATGAAATTACAGGCACTTGGCACTTGTCAACTTATGTATCAGGGTGACTGGCGCAGTGGCAGTACCCCTCTGACCTATGAGATTTAAAGCTCGTGCGTGGCACTGTAACTTTTATGGACAGGCGTGTAGGTTACCATCAGGCGCATGACTTGTTCGTAACGTCACTTGATATTATAAAAAAAATTGTATTGCACGTTATAAACAAACTATTGTTTTCAGTAAACTCTGTAACGTATTATCTAGTAAGTATTCATTAATTGAAAGCACCTGATTCTCTTACAACAATGTGACAACACTACAAACCACCAGCGATAAGCAATTACTCATACACCATACCTAAATAACAAAAAAAAACTATAATCTGTTTATTTCGTGCCTAACGACCCATGGGGACACGCCAATGCGGCAGTCACGTAAGAATAATGGGCATCACGAATCATATCAAATTTAGTACTAACAACATAATGAAACATTAGTTTATCATAGTTTGCTTTAGGGTGTCACCACACCTATTGACGCTGAATCGGCTTGAGCCGGTGAGAAAAAGCTTTATATCCTCCATTAGTAGCATTTAGAGCTCCTTGGCGGCAGATATAGGAAAGGTGGCAGTACTTCCCTGAACGAACTCTTTCATAAAGGCTGTACTGCTACATATGTACTGTGTTACTGACTGAACATTTCTTTTCTTACATTGTAACAGCTTAAAACATTTATGGATTTAAGTGCACTAGGTTTTTAAAATACTCGACTTTCCCAGCGCGGCAAAACAAAACCTCGGCGCAACAAAGCTTTCAACGAACTTTGACGGTAACCACAAATTTTAAGCTTCGCTGGTTTGGACGTTGAACTCGTTTTACGGTTTTTACGGCATCTGACTTTGATAATTAAATTATAAAAACAAAAAAAGTTATAAAAACATAACCAAAACCCTTTTTCATAAAATATTATAGATATTGACATATTTTTTCGAAAAACACCAAGGAATTTATTCGCATGTGCAAGTACTTTTTTTCTTTACATTCTTCATAATTAATTATTACTGTAAATTTATAACATTGTATTTCATTCATCCATCATAACCCATTTCTACGTCCCATTGCTGGGTATCTCCTCCTAAGTCGCGACGCGTTTTTTTTAATAATTACGCACACATTCAATATTATAGCCCTGCAGTAGGAAACCCTGTGTCGCGGGTGCCATGGTCACGCACATAGACAACCACAAATTACACCCAAACTCACGAGAGAAATAAATGTAGGCTATACAAACATTTCTCCCGGGAATCGAACCTGGGACCTCTGCGCGGCAGTCCGGCATGGTAACTGTTCGGCGACGAAGACAGTTAGTTTTCCGTGGGTTGTGAGCCTTCTTCGACGTGCGACGCTTCATTAGGACGTTTACCTTCACCATAAACCTCATAGTTAATTTTAAAGTAAATATCGCACATAAATTCCAAGAGGCGCGAGGCTGGATTCGAATCCATGGACTGCTTAAGAGGCAATGGGTCAAACATTAGACTACGATGGCCGTATAATAGTGTAGTTAATTGGTTGACTTCAATTTTTTAGTACTGTATATACCTGTAGTGACTTAATACCTTGTATGGTGAACGAATGTGAATAATTTTCTAAGATCGTTTTGTGTTAAGTTCATGGCGTTATCATTCAATAAATAAAAATAAATTAATTAATAGATTCAGGCGTTACTATGCGGCGTCCATATTAATAAAAATGGAAGTAAATTAATTTGCTACTCCGTAAAATAGCTACGCTTGTGTTAAGCATTTTAGTTTTTATATTTGTTATATCTGCACGAAAAAATAATCAACACAAGCGAAGCTATTTTGCACTATTTAACCTTCACTGGGTTCGCGGAGTAGCACATTAATTTATTTCCATTCTTATTAAAAATAAATGAATAAATACTCAGCCTTTCTTACAGCGATATTGAGTGTTAGAACGTCTGCTCTCTACGTCCTATTCGTATCAGTTCCGGTATCAAGAAATGATTGTCTGTAATGTCACCGGGATAATTTTATCTCTAGGTGTACAAGCGGTATTCATGTTTTCTCGTATTTGAGTCGGACTTAGTACACAAGCGACATTCGAAGTGAATCCGAATTTTATAGATTTGTAGTCTCGGATTCGGAATGAACACGAATTGGATGCAATGCGTAAACGCGCTTACGATCATAAAAATAGGATCGAATATCGAAGCGTTTCTTGAGACATTTAAGCACTAAAGAGGTAGGCAGTCATCATATGAAGATAGGTTAAGGTTGAAACGGTTGTAACCCTAACTAGCCGTGAACAGGTTCAGGGCAATGAAACGGGCGACTTCCGGTCCACAAAATTTATTAAAAGAAGTAATGTTAAAAGAAAGGGCTGTAACAATAAAAAGGTAAATGTAAAAAAAGGTACAACAGTATAAAATACTCCCTACACTTTATGATTAAGGCACTTACCCCTAAATGGGCCGAGTAACTGAATTACAGATATACGTACATGAAGGCTGTAGACTGTTATAAATTATTACACATGATTTAGCTTATTTAATGATTATAAACGTAGTAAAGAACCAAAATTAGCGATTATACGCGATGGAATTTGAAACAGCTCCGACTGTTGTGGCGGTCGAGGAGGGAGTGACCGTGGTACGAAAATAAAATCAGAAAGTGGAGGAAGAAAGAACAATTCAAATTTAAAATTTTAATACAAGTAAAATAACAAATGATAGGATACAAGCGAAGAGAGGCGATACAAAGCGGTGACATGACGGTGTAAGGAGGTCACACAAGGTCACAAAATTGACACCCAAGAGAGCAGACGCTCTTCGCAAAGCTTTGCCGTGTTATCTAAATTAGTTAACTCAGTGTGGGATGTTAGTGAATTGTTAGATCAGGTTGGGCTTCTAATTGGAAGATACCGCACAAAACTTTTGTAACAACATACAACGTGTCGCACAGTAATCCGTTGTTTCGTTTGTGCAGGAATTATAATAAGGTTTCACATTGAGGTAGATATATTTTAGTAGCTGTAGAGGTCCTTGTGAAAGAGTTCGTCCAGGCAAGTACTGCCACCTTACCTCTGCTGTCGACCAGTAATGTGACTATTACTGCATGGGACTTGTCAACTTATGTCTCGGGGTGACAGGCGCAGTGGCAGTGCCAATCAGATCTTTGCAATTTAAAGTGACACTGCAACTGTTATGGACAGGCGTGTAGCTTGTTTTTTTTATAATATCAAATGACGGGACGAACAAGTCGCAAGGGGCACTGCCTATGCGTCAAACTCCCAGAGACGTAAGTTGACAAGTCCTATGTGATATGCAATAATGTTCACATTACTGCTTGGTGGTAGAAATAGGTACGGTGGCAGTACTTCCCTGGACGACACTTTGACAAGGAGCTCTGCTGCTACGAAATTGTATCTAAATAAATAAACACATATTCATCTTGTATCTTTTCTAAGTATGAATTTATTGCCACATACTCAGAAAATACCACTATTCCCATACTAATAATCCAAATGCAAATTATCAAGACCTCTCCAACAATATTACATAGTCGATCGTTACTGGCGATTGAGTAAAATATTCGTATTTCAAAACTTTAGGTCTTTTAGTAACTACTACGGGTTCTCTTCAAGTTGCCGTAAAAGATAGTCAAACATTGGACGTGACCGCAAGCGACTATCTACACTGTACACTCATAGTAAAGGTGCACTTTTATTCAAAATCCAATTTCAAAAGAGATATCCAACAATTTCCATAATAGCCGATGCGATTTCCTGTTCAAATCGAAAATGATGATAAGATTAAACTTTATCCTTAGGAAAAACTTTCGCATTACGAACAATCCCATACATAGTCGCTATAATGTGAAATATGTCATAGTTGTCTCGATAGGGAATTCACATGGGAATGACATCCTTCCGTGGTATTGTATTGACTTAAAGTTTGGCTATTTATTGCTACGTCACTTAGAAACAACAACAACAACTAAATTTATTGAAACTTTAGTATACCTGCATACCTACCTTATACAGAGTGGAAATTAGTTCGATTATATTTCAGATGGTGATAAAGTAAAGAAAAGTAATTAAATTCTCTAAAATAACTCTAAAAAGTTATATCACAATACTAGTGGAAATAATTCAAATACGAATTCAAAATATTCTATTTCGCCAACATTACGGCTAGTCACAAAAAAGGAAATTAAAATAAAATATTATAACATTATAAAAGTCAATACATTATAATAAAATAAAATTAAAAAAATATATATTATTAATTGTATACAATATCAAGAGTCATGGGTCTCAACCGCTACCGCTACCCACCTATGGACTTGCGTATCCTCTGGAGCAGCAGCGGAGAGTCCCACCGGTCAGTAACGACGTTCAGGATGTTGTTAGATGATCTACGCAGGCGTAGGTATAATATAAAATTTTTACGATTACACGAAATTCGAAATCGAATTGCGTGATAACATTTTTTTGCCTGGATTGTGAGTATGCATATTCGTGGTAAAGAGAACCATGCATATGAGCTTCCCGTAAAAGTAAAGCAGTACTTTTATTCCTATAGCATGTGGTGTTTCCACTTCTTAAAACAATTTTAAAGCTTTAACAATTATTGTAACAGACTAAACTCTGGCCATTTTTCATCTGATGAACATTAAAAAAAATTTTGCTGGTAACTTCAAAAAAAATTTGTGAAAAAGTATAAAAATCTCGAATAATAATAACATTTAATTCTTCAACATTCGATTGACGGTGCATATTTTGTAAAAATTAATCACATTATTACAATATTGTAACTAAAATTTTTTTTTTTAAATTAAATTATAACGCACACACTCAACATAGCCCCGCACTAGGGAAACCCTGTGTCGCGGGTGCCATGGACACACATATAGACAACCACAAATTACACCCAAACTCACGAGAGAAATAATTGTAGGCCATACAAATATTTCTCCCGGCCCGGGAATCGAACCTGGGACCTCTGCGTGGCAGTCCGGCATGGTAACCGTTCGGCCACGGAGGCAGTCAAATCAACTGTTGATTAATTCAACAACATTAACTAAAATATTTTTAGTTAATGTTGTTGAATTAATCAACAATTGAAAATGTCCAAAATATTTTTTTCACTACTTAAAATGGACGAAATTTTTAATTCGACTCTATTTTATTTTATTTTACGCGATCACTCCGACATCTGGGAACCAAGTTCGATTATTCTTCTTTTGTTTGATAGGGGGTATTTCATTAGTGGTCTCATTCTAATTTGAAGAAAATATTCCGCCTCTAAGGGTGGCAAATAAGGGGATGAATTCGGCTTATTGGAATTCAACCACTTTTCGTCAAACCATTTCAATAAAACTTGGCAGATAAATGTGATTCCACAAACTTTTAAGATCATTTTTTTATAAAAAAAGTTATTGTTGCCTATATGGGGACTCTAATCGAGTTAATTAAAATTTAGATACATGATAAACAGTAAGTAATATAAGGTGCATTATAGACCAATGCATTTCGCTTTGAATAAACGGCGTAGTGTTGTCGATATAACGAATCACTATGGTTGCTAAAACACAGCTCTTCTACTTCGGTAAATAATGAGTCTCATAAATTAAGTGGTACTCCAAAATTTGGATATGTTTACGCAAGAGAATGCAGAGACCCATATGCGACCTCTACCCAAACAAAATCTCTTTCTATTTCGGCATTTAAACCAACAAATCTGACGGAGATAACGCGTAATCATTTTGTATTATTACCGATGTGCTTAGAGCTAACTTTGTAAAAACTCCATTTCACAAACTACTCATAGTATTTGTTTATTGTATTAATTCTTTTTCAATATGTTTTATTCAACCATTATCTCGTCACGGTTAACATTTGCAAGTAGTATAATATGAAAGTAATTGATATACATTCAAACAGGTTAATATAAATCAGTTTTAAGTTTATAAAATACACAAAATCTCAGAGAGTCTATTTTAACACGACCTCTTATGGTCTGTAATTGGTGGTAAAAAGGTGGCAATACCCCTCAGGTCTTTTTAAAGCTCTGAGTGGCGCTGCAACTGTTATGGACGCGTGTAGCTTTCCATCAGGCGCATGACTTGTTCGTCCCGTTACTTGATATTATATAAAAAAAAAATTATATCTTGTAGGGTTACGCGTCAATGGCTACTCCCACGTCATACGCCGACACCGGTTATCATCTTCATCTACATTTTACGCAAGAACCGCTTTTTCACCGGAAAATTCGGTGTAATCTCTTCTATACCTACATAGACATAAAATTATATACATATATAACTAACAAGAATTGTTATACAAGTAGCGCTGCGATCCCCTAGTTACCTACATATTGTTCAAATTGTGGAATTTTTCACTTAAGCCCGAACCTACTTTCTATTTCATGCGTTTAGGGGTCCTGCAATATGCACAGAATATAGAAACCAACCTATAATCTACTACTCTTACATTGTAAGCTTTACTGGTTCGGTATTACGTGCATTTGCATATATTGAAATGTAATTAAAAAATAGCTGTATAGGTGAGTATTTTTATATAAATTAACAATGGCATTGTGATATAGCTAAAGAATAAGAATACAATGAAAATTATAAATGATTTTGATAAAGGCAGATACGATCTTCTATTCCGTTTATTTTATGACCTAGATACGTACCACTGCCTTTCTACCGGGGTGATTAGAGCCTCGTAACTGGATCCCACGAATCGGCATCGGTGGGAAAGACTACGTTCTGAGGTTTTAGTAGGTAGGCCTCAGAGGATCCATCGGGCAATCTTCTATCGACCGGTGGATTCCCACGGAGGAGAGTCCCACATAACCCTGTCATGTCATTTTCCTTTGCACTTATAAAAAAAGAAAAATCATTCCGATAGTCGATACCTTGTAACTATCATAAATTTCAATAGGAATATCACATTCTGTCAAAAATACCGTCTATCAAAAATACATATACATTTTGTAATTGTTTAGGTCTTTTTTGTTAAACTGACCGACATATATAAACCATGGTGAGGCCCGGCAAATCGCGGTTTCCTTTTTTCAAATACCGGCCAAATAAAAAAGAACGACAGCTGCCTTCCAAAACAAAAATTTACATTCAGCAGGCCAAACAAAAAGTGGATGACTTCAATACATCGCCGTCAACGGTTCCTCACCATGTCACAGATAGCGACGGCACCCATTATTTATCTGAGGGCGTTTAAAAAGCGTTCAACTAATCGCGCAGACATAAATTTGCTTCGCTCCCCAAGAGTGTTATAAATCGGAAGCTAGGAAGATCCTTATTCTGGAACATTCGAGACTTTTCTGATGAATTTAGAATGAAACATTGTACAAAGATGTGTCACACAAAACTATTCTATATATATTATGCCTATCTTTGTTACTACACAGAAGTGAAAAAGTGAGAGCCTGGTGCTCCTAACACAGGTTAATACTAGTATGGACACCAGACTGTCACAAACAAAACTACTATATTCATTAACTACCTCCGTGACCGAACGATTACCATGCTGGCCTGTCACGCAGAGGTCCCGGGTTCAATATTTGAAAATGAGAAATATTTGTATGGCCTCCATTTATTGCTCTCGTGAGTTTGGGCGTCATTTGTGGTTGTCTCGCATGAGTGTCCATGGCACCCGCGACACAGGGTTTTAATAGCATATGCGGGCCGTAAATGAAATGGCCGTGAAATATAATAAAGACGTTTTTATTTTTTTTATTCTTCACCCGTTGACGTAACGATGTTTACCGTTAAATTAAATATCAGCTTAACCCTTTCATGGACAGTACTCTCTCTAAGAAAAGAAAACGTCAGTACTTTTCTTCCCGAAGTGCTTATAATATAAAAACTACTCAATATAAAATGTTCAATGTATGTAAATCATCGAATTTTGTCAGTACGTTGCTGATATTTCTCTGTGGAAAGGAGTAGGCGGCAAATACACAATACAAATACATAATACAGAAAGCACTTCAAAATCCCACTGCAAGGCCTGTAGTTCCTTTTCTGATATCCATATAGCGTGTAAAATGTAAATGAATGTTTTCACTGCCATACAAAAAACAAACAAAAGATTATGTATTAAACATTTTCATTACCACCTACCGCTGAAACAGGCTTCACACATTTCTAAACTAAAAGTGTTTACGATCCCAGAGGGCCATTTTAAAACGTACGTGATACATACTTTGTTGTGATGCAGGAATAAAGGATTTTCCTTGGGACGTGTTTGGAAAGGATTTACATTGTTTATGAATGCCTCGTCCGCAATATATAGGATTATTATTTTTTACATTTTTAATCTGATTTACAGTGTACAGCTGTGGCACTTGTTAAGTCGTTGTACGTTTCTTAAGAGAGAGGGTTAGGTTCGCCACGTACGCCAAATGCGGGAAAGAGATTTTTAAATTTATTTTGGTTATGTATTTTATAATATCAAGTGACGGGACGAACAAATCGTGTGTCTGATGGTAAGCTAAACGCCTGTCCATAATATTTGCAGTGCCATTCAGAAGTTTAAATGGCAAAGATCTGAGGGGCACTGTCTGACCTGAGACATAAGTTGACAAGGCATCTGATATTTGCGATTTAAAGCTCTTAGCGGCACTGCAACTGTCATGGACAGGCGTGTCGTTTACAACCAGGCGCACGACTTGTTCATCTCATTCCTTGCTACCATAAAAGGCAACTTAAAACATTATTATTCAAATGTAAACAAGTTATTAACTGCCTCCGTGGCCAAACGGTTACCATGCCGGACTGCCACACAGAGGTCCCAGGTTCGATTCCCGGGCCGGGAGAAATAGTAGTATGGCCTACGATTATTTCTCTCGTGAGTTTGGGTGTAATTTGTGGTTGTCTATGTGTAGGTCCATGGCACCCGCGATACAGGGTTTCCCTAGTGCGGGGCTATGTTGAGTGTGTGCGTTATTTGTGCGTTATTATTTTACAAATATTGAGAACATCCTAATTTCAACAGGGAAGATGGTTTCTCCGTACCACCAGTTTGGGATCCAGTATTTCCTCTAATGAAAAATCCCAAACAGACATAAGACTGCAGTACTAATTAATATGTTTTAGTTTATTCTAATTTCTATTAATAATTAATAATAAATTAAACTTAATAAAAATTCATTCAATAAAATAATTTGTAAAACTTACTGTAGCGTAAATTGGAATGTTTTCTTTGTAAAATTAAAAATAAGGTATTTAATTAATAACTATTGTAACTATAGTGAAAAAATAGGGTGGTTTGCATTAATATTAGACATAACTGGTTGAAGACTGTACCACCTCAGTCAACCGTGACCATGGGACCTGTAAAGGGCCCGAAACGTCGGTTTGTTTGAAAAAATAAATATACGTGATTTAAATCCGGAAAAATAGTTTCATTTCTAAAATATTGAGAAATCATAGGTACACGTGCCAGTACAGGTAAAAGAAAAATATTTAACCACATACGGTCCAACCTACTGCACACACTGTTACATTACCACACAAGAAACAAAACAATGATGATTAAACAATTGATAGATAGGTCATTAAGTAAAATACTGCTTAGTAAGCATATAATGTCGAATACAGCCTACATTAGTGCTGAACAGATCTATGTCCATAGACGATTGATTAAAAGAAGATTTTACACGTTTTTCAAGGGTTGTAAACCCTAATTACAATACTGAAATGGACCGATCTTGACCGCTAAGTTCATAACTTTTTGATTAAAAAAAAACCGACCCCTAATGTTTGTAAAACTACATCTGTTTGCCAAGTTTTATTAAAATCGGCTTATGGAAAGTTAGTGAAATCAAATAAAACGGATTCATCCCCCCACCCCCATTTGCCTTTACAGGTGGAATATTTTCTTCATATTTGAATGGGATCACTACTGAAGTATCCCCTTACTAACACAAAAAAGAGTAATCGATTTTGATTCACAAATGTTAATCGCATATGACGCCATTTTAAAATATACACGCAACGAAAATACAGTCGGATTTCCTAATTTTTATTTTAACTTTGTTGGAAATAGAAATTAATTTTCCGTTTAAATGACCAATAGGTAAACTTTACTTTCAATACGTTCATTGCTTTCAATTTATGACTTAGGTTTGATAATACAGCTTATTTTTTGATATATTTCTTTTATTGTACTTTATAGAACTGGAGTCAGTTTAATATTTACAACTATACTTATCTATGTAATTAAATAATTAGTGTCTCTATAATCATATCTATACCATCTACTATTTGTGTTCCACCGACCATATATTATAAATTTATTTAATAACTTATTATTGTTATTTTAAAGCTATAAATGTGACTGTCGTAAGATGTAGCTACCCCAGGGGATCGTAGTTTGCAACTAACCACAATTTGGTACTTGTTTTTTTGTTTGTTGTTACTTGGGTCCTTTAAACGCACACACTCTGTTAGCCCCGCACTAGGGAAACCCAGTGTCGCGGATAACATGGACATACACATAGACAACCACAAATTACACCCAAACTCAGGAGAGAAATAATTGTAGGCCATACAAATATTTCTCCCGGCCCGGAAATCGAACCCGGGACCTGTGCGTGGCAGTTAAAATATTAATAAGTAACGATCGAAGATGCCTTTACATTTCTCCGGGGAAATAAATAATAAGGCCAAACGGCAATATTTTCCGCATATAGTAAAGGTATAATGTTAGGTTAAATAACAACATGATTTGTGAAATAAATCAGTCGGTTAGTTACAGTAATAAGATGCTCCCCGAAAACCACTCATTTCCCGAATTGATTCTAATAGCGGTAACCACGCGACTCACTGCAACCGAGAAATCAAAGGAAATGTAGACCTTTGATTTGGTCGAGGAGGATCTACGTATCCCATGATTACATTTGAGTAGTTACAGTTTTAACTATTGGAATTAATTTATAATGTAGTATATATACATTTAATAATGTCTGCTACACCTTAATCAAAATAAGCGCCATCTATCTATTTATAGCGTACTACCAAGATAATCACTTTTACGTTATCGTATCGTCATAGTATAAGGTATAAGACAAATAGTGCAACGGAGCGTGGGGTTGTCACATTATTTACTTTAGTTGTACCTGTGGGTTGCAAAACATAATTTGAAAAAATGAAGTATTTTCACGATTTTCTCGTGTTATATAGAAATAACCTTTGTCACTTGTCCTTTCATATTTTCATATAAGCATCGCGGATTAGTATGTCAATCATAGACACATGAGATGGAAAAAACTGCTTATTAATTTTAAACATAATTTTTAAGATAAGCGTGCTTGTAAAAGCTCTTTTCACTTAAACGCGTTTTAAGTTTGAAGCTTACAATATCTTTAAGGAAAACGTTACGGCCCATAATGTTAAAAAAATCTTGCAATATTGTGTTGACAGCGGAAAACAAAAGTGATCACTAGGTTTTAGGTTTTAAGTTTTAATTTGCCACATAGAGCTTTAACGCGCAAAGACCTAAGGGGCACTGCCACAGCACCCGTCACCTTAAGACATAAGTTGACAAGTCCTATGTCCCTGTAATTTCACCAGCACCCTTACCCTTCTAAACCAGGACGCAGTAATGCTTACATTACTGCTTGACGGCAGAAATAGTTAAGGTGACAGTACTGCCCTGGACAAAGTCTTAAATATAGATTGCGGGTCTTGCCACTTAGGCACACAATGAATAATGAACAGATGTATGCTTACAGCTTAAAATTATAAGCGTGTTGTATATATGTGTTGTTGTGTATACTTTGTGGACTTGTAGTAAGTCATAAAGCCTGGGTGGATGCTCGACACTTAGACGTCACAACTGTTTTTCAACGTCATCTAGGATAGCGTTCCTACATTCGGCAATAATAGTATCTGTTTGTCATTTCACTCTGGCAATCGGATTGTATTTTACAGTTTGTATGTTATTTCGTGAATCTAAAGTAAAATTATGTAATAATGTCCACTTGACCATATCATGTATTTTGATTAGCAATGTTGATCCGGCCGGATTGAAGGAACTTTTTCTGAGTGTTTTTCTGAGAGTCTTTATATTAATAATTATAACAAACTAGTGGAGTAATTTCACATAAAAATAATTGAATATCAATCCATTAAAAATTTAAATGCAATGAATAACGATATCTCTAGCCAGGGCTCTAAAGGTAACTAACTAGGTGATGACGAAATATCATAGATTTCTCATAGATGGCGCTTCGCCTAAAAGTTGTTGAAGAACCAAATACAAAGATACGACGGAAGCACATAGAAAAATTCATGAGATCCGCTGATCCGCGTTGCTTAGTTGGTATAGCGTCTGGCACGGTATGCAAGAAGACGTCGGTTCGAATCCGGCCGGATCGAAGGATTTTTTTCTGAGTGTCTGATCTTTGTATTAATAATTATAACAAACTAGTGGAGTAATTTCACATAAAATAATTGAATATCAATTCAATAAAAATTTAAATGTTGATCCTTGTTTACAGGTTTATTTGTCCTACATCAACTTACATCATAAACAACAACTTTTCAGCCATGACCTCCTATTTATCGTAAACAACATTTTCCCTAAACAGCGCTTTCTGTTACAAATGCTATTTTAAACTATAACGGACAAGGACGCGTCGACATTCCCGCCAAAACTACATCAATTAAAAACTATGGCAAAAGCTAAGTTTATCGTTAGCGCAATTATTTTTTTTATATTTTAATGTAACCGACAGAATCAATATTAAAAAAATCATAACCTAAGCGATCTCGCTTGTTATTGCAACCGACATAGTACAACCGTAGTCGTTTGCTATAAACAAAGTGGCAAATAATAATAATAATAATAATAATAGTAATAACGCTCACACTCAACATAGCCCCGCACTAGGGAAACCCTGTGTCGCGGGTGCCATGGACACACACATAGACAACCACAAATTACACCCAAACTCACGAGAGAAATAAATGTAGGCCATACAAATATTTCTCCCGGCCCGGGAATCGAACCTGGGACCTCTGCGTGGCAGTCCGGCATGGTAACCGTTCGGCCACGGAGGCAGTTAAAGCAAGTGTTGTATCTTGTCAGACAACAAAAAGTAAAGAGAACGGACACTCTCCGCCCGTCCCTAGCTTTAGATACCGCCCACGCCCCGCACATTGCCGGCCACATTGATTGAACGACAACAAGGCTGCCGGCGAGCCGTTTCCGTGCGAAGACTGCTTTGATATTTGAGTAGTTTTCATTTATTTTTTACGAAACTTGTACGTTCATATAAAACATCATTTTAAGTTACTATTTATAATGGTCGTGAATTGTGCTGTGTATGGCTGTTTATCATCATTTTCCGAAAGATGAAACGAAGTAACGAAGTAAAAAAACTTATGTCTGAGACTCATTCAGTTATTGTTTTCTTCATTTATTTACTGCAGAGTAATATATGTATGTATAAAAAATACAGATTTATTATATCAATATAATGAGGGGCCATGATTTTGGGAGCTAGTAGACAAGGGTTCTCGAATTTTCAATTCATTTTGCCCATAAATATTACGTAAGTAGCGAATATACCTAATTAATGGTGATCAACTTCGACCGCAATTTCAAATACCTTGGTTACCTTATTTAAAGGTACGTACATGTCCAAAATATAACATTTTAAGTGCTTTTAATATATTTTTAAATAAATATACAATATTACTCTAGTAAGTGAATTAATGAAAAAAATGATATTATATCGATATAAATAGACATGTGTAATTATTAGGATTCTGGATTCTATTAATAGAATCATAGACAATAGATTCACGTAAGCATCACGTAACGTAACAGTGCAAGAAAGTGATGGGTAGCTCTGCCACTTCACGCACACATTTGCGCGTATGCAAATAGACCTTGCGGTATGTAGTAGTAGCAGGTAAATAATTTTCGACCGTTGTATGGAGTGTCCGGGGTGTGATCTCGTTGCCCATTTCTAATTGCTAGTGTTACCTTAAACGCCTGAAAGCCTCAAAAATCTTTATATAGAGGTAGCAAAAAAATTGTAAGCGCTAAAAAAGGCATAACATCCATCGTTTAAAAAAAACTTAGGCTTTACACAATCGGTTACGAAATTCATTAGGTATATTAAAATTCAATTTAATATAAATGTAATATTACTACATGAAGAAATATTTAAACAACCCTTTCCCAAATTTTTATTTGTCGCTTACACTAAGTCGGTGGTAATGATTCGACAATAATTTTATCAATAATAAACATTTAAGTTTTTGTTGTACTATCTTACAGTTACATCTGTATTTGGTAATAAGTTCAAACGTACAGTCAAGAGCACGTCAAGCTTGACACTTTGTACCTTGGACCGTTCTAATCGTAAGTGGCATAAAGTTGGATTTAAATCTTAAATGACAAGCTTGACGTGCTCTTGAGCCTGTACAAGCGTCCTCCCGACGACCCCCACTTGCTGTTGTTACCGTAAAGAATCATCGCCGGTTAGAGGGATCTATTTATTTTATATTTTTATTTTTGTACGAAATTAAAATCTGGCGCATTAGTAAAAGTTATGGAGCAAAAGTTGTTCTTTATGATGTTAGTAATACAATTCTGCTAGGTTGTTTGTATTTTACAAATAACCCCGTATAATAAATCAGCACATTGAAATCAGGGCTATAATAGTATACCAAATAAACATAAAGTAAAAATTCAGAATAAGGCCACGAAATATCGAGCTGACTTTGCAAAATCTCTCCATCGCCTCTTTTTCTTTTTTGCCCGGAGCTTATTAAGGCCCGCGCACAATGCCCAAATGCCTCCAAATAGAAATTAATCCGCCAGATTACGTCCAACACTGATCTATAATGTAGCTGTTTACTCAAATAAACTAGTAGACTTCGTTCAATATTCTATGCTAGTGTTCGAGATCTTATTTTCAAGTAAAATAAAGATAGTATTAACAACATCTGAGTTATAAAGGATGACTTTACGGAGGAACTTAAAGGAAATTTTCGCTGTCTTAAATCCTTTCTTTACGAAAACTAAACTATCTTGCACGTTCTATTATCTGTGTAGGTACGTTCAAAAGCACACAAGATTGACAGTTTGAATTTTGAACCATTACCTTAGTAGAACTTAGCCTAGACTACAATTTACTACCTAATAGTGAAATTGGCCTCTGTTCGAGTTTCTATATTTGTGGGCAATAAAGCCTGTCAGCTATCGCTTATAGCATGCCGTTACGTCCTACGCATTCTGTGCAATCGCGAGACAGTTTTCTGTCGCCAGAACCGTCAAAAATACCAATTTTTGACACTCACGTTCACGTGCTATCGCGAACATGGCCGAAGCTATGAGAGCTGCAACAGCGCCTGGAAAGCATTATTAAATTGGACACCCAGAGCACCCATACACCCGCCAAGTACAGTGACGTAGAAAATGCTTTAAACGATGTTATCTTCAAAGATATTAGAATTGAATTTAAATCTTAAATGCATTCTCAAGTACAGCGAACGGCTAATAAGCATAATTTCTTGCCCGCAGAATTATTCTCCCGCTATAACTTGGGCCTTTTCAAGAGTGAATAGGCATTATTTAAATGTGCATGCTACATCGTCGACCTCATCGTTACTTTCCATCATTCCATCAGGTGAATTGGAGGTCAAATGCTCACTTATTTTCTTTATAACAAAAATCTCAACACTCAGACAAATTTGTGTAAGTTTAAGAATGTGAAAAAAAGTATGTGTAATGCTACATAAACGGTAAATAAGCAGTGCAAGTATCAAATGAACAAAAAAATGTCAAGCTTGTCGTGCACTTTTCTGAACGTAAAAAAAAAATTAAAAAAGTTGTTCAGTTATTTTGTATTCATAGATCGAATTCATATTTGGAAATTCGGAATACGCTGCTGCTACGGCAAATTACACTGTTCGTTACACAACTTTCGAGCAATTTTGAAACGTCTACACTAGAAACCAGTGAGTGAACTTTAAATTAGGTCACACAACAAGCGAAAATAAAGTGCAAAACCATTCTTACTAGTACGAGTTTTTGAGACAAAGAAATTTAATAAAAACTCGACCAATATTCTCAAATATTTCAGACGTTTGTAATTTAAACTCTTAAGTCACTTTATAATTTTGTTTTTCTTAAACGTTCCATTTAAAAGCAGAACCAATCGAAAACTCAATTAAGCAACTCATTAAGTTGTGGTAAATAAAGTCGTGTTTGCCCTGCAGCTGCAGCATCCAGCTCGTGAATGTACAGGCGAAAACAAAATAACTCCCTGGAAAGCTTAAATTTTGTTTAAAGCGTAGTTTTTTTTTTGTATAAAATATTATATTCACGTAGTTAGTAATATATATAGTTATATACACTAGCGACGTACAATTAATGTTAACTGCCTCGGTGACCGAATGGTTACCATGCTGGACGGTCAAGCAGAGGTTCCGGGTTCGAGTCCCGGGCCGAGAGAAATATTTGTGTGGCCTACATTTATTTCTCTCGTGAGCTTGGTGTAATTTGTGTTCGTCTATGTGTGTGTTTATGGCACCCGCCATACAGGGTTTCCCTAGTGCGGAGCTGTAAGTGTGTGGGTTTATTTCATTTAATTTAACACAAATATTCTGTTGCCGGGTTGAATTAACACTGAAAAAAAACGTACTCCAATCAAGTGGACTTTTAGCTTGTTTAACAAATTCTTAATGGAATCAGTCACAACATGATTAAATTATTACTTAAAATGTTAGCAGCCATCACTATGCTTAACGAACTTAGATGAAAACAAGACACATACCTTTAATAGAATTTCACTTTATTTTTAATGTGCCGTAAGATAATTCTGTACTCGACAGTCAACATACGGGCCTTAATTACTCTGATGCACTTAATTTACCCCACGTTAGGTTAAATAGATATAACGCAAGGATATCCTAATGGAAAAGGGTAGATATTTAGAAATGGTTCAATAATAATGTACGCAACAGCCTCACCAATGACTAAAATAATAGAGACTTTCTTTTTCTTTTAGAGGGAGTTTCTAAAATCTGGGAAATCCCAGAACATCCAAACCAGAATTTAGAAAAGTTCATTTCCCCGGGAATCAACCTCTTCCTTTAGCTCCCACAGCACAAACCGTTGAGCCACTGAGGTCCTTGCCGTGCTGATTTACAAGGTGCGCTGCAAATGTTTTAACACACGGCAACGCCTTCTACCAACTATGACAATAAATTATTTATGCAAGCCTATGGAAATCTTGTTTAAAGGATCTTTTGCTATCGCTCGATACACAGAAGACATATAGATACTAGAACATATAGATATACAAATCTATAACACAATGTTAATTTTAATTAAAAAACAAAAGAACATTGACACATTTAAAAATTAACTCAAAGAATAAGTTATCCAAAAATCATACAATTTATTTTATAAACGAATTTTTAACTTTATGTAGCAGTAGAGCTCCTTGGGAAAAAGCTCGTCCATGGAAGTACTTTTCCAATTTCTGCCGCTGTGCAGTAATTTGAGCATTACTGTATTACGCACGGAACGGATTGTACGGTGTGCTGAAAGCACTGGTTCGAATCCAGCCGGATGGAAGGAATGTTTCTTAGTGTTCTTTATTTTTAAAATACAAGTGACGGGACGTACAAGTCGTGCGCCTGGTGGTAAACGACACGCCTGTCCATAGGAGTTGCAGTGCCACTCAGTGCTTTAAATCACATAAATCTAAGGGGCACTGCCACTGCGCCCAACACCCTGAGACATAAGTTGACAATTTCACCTGTTAGTTCGATCTTTGTAATATGAATAATATTAGTGGAGCAATTTCACATAAACTAATTGAATATGTATGAAATTATAACAATTTGTACAACTTTAAATCTACAAATAACACGTGCTCCTGTAGGGTTTTCACTACTTCTAACAACGCCTCAAAGAATTAAAAAACAAAACACAATTCAAAGATATCTTTGAATATACAATTACATATTAAATAACACATTTCAAACTTGTACAATTACAGTTATTATACAATTCGTGCCGACAACACAATGACCGTTTACCTTCATATTTAAATTGAACTTATCTTTTAAGATAATACGGTTCAAATTCCAAAGCAGCGCGCTGTTGGAATAAACCTTAGCATAAAATCTACAACAAGTATATTTGTCGAATGGAGTTTTCTACACCTAATTAGGTATTGTATAACCACGTGACTCGGAAACATGTTATTAACTTCTCGCGTTTGCTATAATTTGTTTTATAACTATTATTTTTACTGTGGCTTTGTTTCATTTATAAGTTCTTTTTAACTACCATATTTAACTATCGCAACACACATGCATGGCTTTAATTTTTAATCTAAGTACATTTTGTGAATACTTATTAACACCACACCATAAAGGGGAATGATAACATCGTCATGAAACCTGCTTGTCAAAGACGGTACAAACTCTTGGAATATTTAGTAGCAGTAGAAGAAGTGCTGCCACCTTACCTATTTCTGCCACCAAACAGTAATGCTCACATTACTGTTTGGTTTAAAAGGGCAAGGGTGCTGGTGAAATTACAGGCACACGGGACTTGTCAACTTATGTCTCAGGGTGACAGGCGCAGTGGCAGTGCCCATAAGGTCATGGATAGGTGTGTCGCATACCATGTGCACGACTTCTTCGGCCCGTCACTTAGTGTTATAAAAAAATGACCTAAACCTTCTTCTTTTCGGTTTCTTAACAAATCTATTATTATATGGGAGGAGAGTTAGTCCATCGCACAACCCCCGAATTGCTGGAGGGCCACACCCGTCGTTGGTCAGCGAGCCCATCGGACCTAGCCGATAGCTAGGCTGTACTACCGGCCGTTTCCCTGTCCGTGACCCAGGGGACAATTGTCTACGCCGCGAGGGCCAGCGCGTACCATTCATATATACGGTTGTGAGACTTGGACAAACAAACAAAGGCACTTGCCCCTCTTTGAATCGCAAAGGTCTGAGGAGCGCTGCCACTGCGCCCATCATCCTGAGACGTAGATGACAAGTCCTATGCGCCTGTAATTTCACAAGCGTCTTTACTACTTGGCCACTGAAATAAGTACGGTAGCAGTACATCCCCGATCGTACAATTTCACAAAGAGCGCAATTTAATCGAAAGTGCTAAAAAGATCTGAATTTAACATCACCTCATCAACTCTTCAACCCCCGCCCGCTGATCCTTGCTTCGGGCGTGTAACGTGAAGTTTGTTGTTGACCTTTAACTTAAGGCTATTAAGTATAACCTATATATATATATATATAGGTTATACTTAAACGCGAGCTTAAACTTTAGTAAGTGAGGTGTGGGGGGCCGCCATTCGCGTTCAGCAATCCGCGCGCTGAAAATTAATATGAATAAAATACGAACAGGCGGATAAAAATTAACACAAATACGACTTTGACAAGCACCCGGTGGCGACTGATGAGGCAGCAGGCGGACGTGTCGTTAAACCGCTGAGCAGTTTCAAAATTTTGGGATAAATGTGATTTTAATAACAATAGGGCTGCAATTGAACACCAAACTTTGGCAGGTTCTCTATAGTACTTAAAGATAAATATCTGCATATAAAAATTACATACAAAGTTCAAGTACTAGAAAGTAAAATTAGGATTTTAAAATTATATGAAAAAAATTTGGTCCCCGCGGCAAGGTGCCCAAACTGCTGGCAGCGTTCCTTCTTTGTATTGCTATGCTGATGCGTTGGGCAAGGTAGCTGCTGGCCCTTGGGTTTCCCAGACAGTCTATTAATTTTTTCGATAAAATTTTGTACAGATGATGGGCACTGCGATTCTACGGGCCAAGGATTTCGACTCCAAAGGCTGTAAATAGGTAATCAGACCCGAGATCCAGGTACTTAATACTTTTTAGAAAGATTTTATTCTTAATTAATTCATTTTAGACTTTTATATTAGCTGGTTTACAGGATTTTATACGATTGGGTGAAG
This sequence comes from Hyposmocoma kahamanoa, assembly GCF_003589595.1. Taxonomy (NCBI): domain Eukaryota; kingdom Metazoa; phylum Arthropoda; class Insecta; order Lepidoptera; family Cosmopterigidae; genus Hyposmocoma; species Hyposmocoma kahamanoa. The sequence continues at coordinate 18,745,714 of NW_020654466.1, forward strand.
TAAATCCTATCGTGTAACAATTTAGCACATTCTTTAGACTATATCCTTAGGTGTATCGCATATGTTTTGTAAGACTATTGTTAAATAGTAAATACCTAACCATTTGAATTAGCAAAATAGTTTTTCCCGCTTCTCCGGTGGCCTTTTTTTTTTTTGCGTGGGGAAATCCTCCTAGGATACCTCTCCGCCGCGGGGGCAGCGGGAGGTTATGCCGGACTTCTACCGGCTAAAACCCCACGGTGGCCTTCTCGGGTGCTCTAGTGGGAAGGATCCGGGATCGACTTTGCGCACCGGAACCCCCCCAGCACCTTGGAGGAGCTACGTCCTCACCCTCCTCTCCTCACGACGAAGCGGGCCACACCGCCCCGTCGTCCTCCTCGCGGCTGCCTAACTTACTGGCGAACGGAGCCCCCGCTCCGATCGCCCGCAGCCGCTCTCCGGTGGCCTGCCTTAACAAACGGTTAGATCCAAACGGTTAGAAAGGTGGAGGTTCGGGATCGAAGGGATTTTTTCTGAGTGTTTGATCTTTGTAGTAAATTATTAACACAAACTAGTGGAGTAAGTTCACACAAAAAATAATCGAAAATCAATTCAATAAAAATTTCAACACAATGAATAGCGACATCTCCAGGCAGGGCTGGTAGCTATAAAGGTGATAAAATACTTAAGATTTCTCATAGATGGCACTACGGCTAAAAAGTCGTTGAAAAAAACAAATGCAGAGAGACACGACAACAAACAGATAGAAGAATTCGTTCCGTGGCTTAGTTGGTACAGCGTCTGGCACGGTATGCTAGAAGACGTCGGTTCGAAACCGGCCGGATCGAAGGACTTTTTTCTGAGTGTTCGTATTTTTGTATTAATAATTAAAACGGTTAGATGACAAACAAAGTTCTCACCTTCTTAAATAAAATATAGAAATGAAGTGAAAGTACCAAACTGCCGCACTGCATAAAATGTTAATTATGTTTTAACACGCTATTATTTCATGAAGATAATAAATTGTTATTAAAAGGCTTGCCGGCCAATTATTCATGTTGTTCATTTGAATTTAATATGAGGTTTTGAAAATGCTTCCCAGTAAATGCTAAGCTGCTCCAAGGTCAATTACAAAGGTAAAATATTATTCTAAAATAATTTAATAAAGGTATTTTATTATCACTACAGATTCTATATGGTATATTCGCAATTACACCCACCTCAAATGATAATATAAATTCGTACTATTGATATACTAAGACGCACGCCCGACACGCGCCTTGTGCAGATGTACACCTTCGCATAATCTCGCGTTGCACTCATGTTGCTTCGTAGAATTGAATTAAAAAATGACATCAGATAGTAAACGTGTTTAAAGTTCTGTTTATGATGATTTGAATAAGAGTTACTCTAATTCAAAATTATTCAGAATTTTATTTCTATTTCATAATCAAGATACCAATCCGCGAACCTCGTACAAAAATATCAATATTTATAATACAATACAAAGGTTATTTCAAATTTTTAGAAATGGTATTTGAATATTTAACTGCCTAATTAATAATGTAATAATTAATGTTTAACTGCGTCTGTGGTCGAACGGTTACCATGCTGATTTGCCATGACCTCTAAGGTTCGATTCACAGGCCGGGAGAAATATTTGTATGACCTACATATATTTCTCTCGTGACTTTGGGTTTAATTTGTGGTTGTCTATGTGTTTGTCTATGATACCAGAGCGGCACAGGGTTTTCTTAGTGCAGGACAATGAGTATGTGCGTGTGTGCGTAATATTTTAATTTTAATATTTTTTTTTTTTTTATATATACAATCTGTACTTGGAACTAAAATAATAATGTGAAAACACCACGTTCCGAGTGACGTATAGGTAATAAATACGCCGAAAAGTTGGGATCAGTCCTACTTAATTCATTATTACTATGGTCATAGGAATACGCAACCACAGAAATTCGAACCGTCTATCACTAAATTGAAAAGCAACCCTTGTTCCACCGGTATTCAACTTTTCTTGGGATGTGCACGTAACGTCAATGCAATGAAAAGTTACTGTAGTTTGTTACCTTCAGGTAACAAACAGCTTCTGTGAGCCTTCCCGCACGACGTAGTAGTTTAGCAAAAGTAGAATTCCTTAATGAAAGAACTTTCCCTTCGTCATGGGAAGTACTGCCACCTTACCTATTTCTGCCGCCGCGCAGTAAAGTAAGCATTACTGCCTTGCGGTTTGGTAGAGTAAAGGCGGTGATATTACAGGCACATGGGACCTGTCAGCTTATGTCTCAGAGTGATGGCGCAATGGCAGTGCCCTTAAAATCATTACAATTTAAAGCTCTGAGTAGCACTACAACTGTTATGGATAGGCGTGTCGCTTACCGCCAGGCGCACGACTTGTTCGTCCCGTCACTTGATGTTATGCAAAAAAATATATACATTTTTAAAATGGCTTTAAATAAAACGGCTCGCTCGACCCAAGCAAAATTAATCGTATTAGTACGGGAAAAATCTTAATCCGTGTTGAGGTAGTATCTTCTCCTAATACAGTATTTTCATTCTAACAATAATAAAAAGCAATTCGCAGCCAAGTTCCGTAGCGCATGGTACGTAACAACCTTTAACAGAAACGTCTACCAGTTATTTACAAAATAACGCTACTTGATTGAACGCGTTATCAAGTCATTTTGCGCGAAACATCAAAACAATTTTCACGAAAACAAATTGCGGCCCGTCAAACTTTAGTTTTACCGAACTTTTTGTATCTACGATCATTTTAAGAAGATCTCTGACCAATAAACCTTTTGTTTTAAATTGAAGCTATTTCCTTAAACTCCATTTGCCTTTATCTGATTGTCAAATATCAGTCGACACTGGTTATAACAAAGCGTTGAAAGCTACCCTTGTAATCTGACCGTCAGATTATGCCTTCGATCGAACGTCGCTTACACAGACTTTTCAAGTCTAAGCTCTGTGTCGCTCAGGTTAACTTTTTCACAACACAATTAAAACTTTATATGAACTTTATGCCAGGAGATTGCCGGTAGGGACTCTACTGTTTGCATTAGAATGAATGAATGAATGAAATATTTTTTATTGCACTTTAAGAATTACAATGACAACCCAGAACAGTCATGTAAATATCACAGAGTAAAATAGTGTATAATAGGCAGCCTTATTGCAAAGTAGCAATTTCTTTTTTTTTATAATATCACGTGACGGGACGAACAAGTCCTGTCCATAACAGTTGCAGTGCCACTCAGAGCTTTAAATCCGCAAGATCTGAAGGGCACTGCCCCTACGCCCGACACCCTGAGACATAACTTGACAAGTCGCATGCACCTGTAATTTCACCAGCACCCTTACCCTTCAAAACCGGAACACAGTAGTGCTAACATTAATGCTTGGCGGCAGAAATAGGTTAGGTTGCCACCTAACCTACTTCGTACTTCCCTGGACGAACTCTTTCACAAGGAGCTCTACTACTCCTAAAACTACTTTCTTCCAGGCAACATTAGAATGAAAATTTAAGAGCTTGAAAGATAAGATGATTGTGACAAATGTTCTTTAGAAAAGAATAAAATTACTTCCAATTTTGCATTCTCAAAGTCCAGCAATTCGTAAACGTTTGATTTTTTTTATTAAAATCGATATTCTCAGACATTGTATTTCCTTGGGCTCGTAATTAAGAGAAACCTGTGCGGTGACATGAAAAATGGCTGTGACATCATGGCGTCCATGTTGTTTTTCATTGCCCGCCGCGCCCATTTCTGAACGTGATTTATGATAACACGTGGCACTGGGTCGCGGAAATTTCGTTGACCGTGGCCGCACGTGAGGAAACATTATTTCGGGGATTATTCGAGTTTTTAATGTAGTTTATTTATTATAATTGGTTTATACTACTAGTGGGGTAGTAACTAGTGGAGTAATGTCACAAAAAAATGTATATCAATTCAATACAAAATTAATTATGGTTTATTTAATTACTATTTTTTATTTCGTGATCAGTGATTAGTACCTCCGAGACCATGGACGTTGCAATACGTCCGAAACGTTGATGATTAATAACGAACTAAAAACTGAATAATGTGTGAAAATCGTGAAAGTATATAAAATTAGTTTATTTTACACCATTTTTTTCATGTTATCAAGTGACTGGACGAACAAGTCGTGCGCGTGATGGTAAGCTGTACGCCTGTCCATAACAGTTACAGGGCCACTCAGCTTTAAATTGCAAAGATCTGAGGGGCACTACCACTGCGCCCGGCACCCTGAGACATAAGTTGACAAGTCCCATGTGCCTGTCATTTCACCAGTACCCTTACCCTTCAAAACCGGAACACAGTCATGCTGACATTACTGCTTGGCGGCAGAAATAGTTAAAGTGACTGTACTTCCCTAGACGAACTCTTTCACAAGAAGATTTACTGCTACTACTATATCCATAGATGTCTAATTGTTGAAACTGACCCTTCTCTGGACGTCAAGTACAAACGCTGGTTATAAGTCATATCTTCAAAGAGTTTTTTGTGACGATTCCCTGTCATATCAATTTTCGCATCGTGTCGGAAGCTCTAACCTTCTAAACGAAAAGCATACGATCTTTTAAATACAACAACAAATAAGAACGAAGTGGTACACCACTGCTCTTATTTGGCATCACTTAGATCGGATTTGTTAAAGATAGCAGATAAATCTTAATGCGGCAAAATACAAAATCGGAATACGAAAACGTTGAATTTCTGAACGAAAGTTTGGAAAGGAAATTAACGTGAGTTATTTGACATCCGGATTGAAGTTACGAATTGGGAAGGAAATTGAAAGGAAGAAATATTGGTTTCTGCTTTTATACAGGTAAAAACGTTTAAAAACATACATCACATAAATGGTACATGGGTCCACTTTCATGAGACGAAAGAAACTTGTTTGGGAAAATACATAATTATAAAAAAATGCTAAATTTGAACAATCAACATTAACCCATTTATACGTCTCACTGCTAGTCACGGGTCTCCTCTCAGGCGAGTTTTTTTATAATATCAAGTGACTGCACGCCTGTCCAGAATAGTTGCAGGAAAACTTCAAATCCCAAAGATCTGAAAGGCACTGCCACTGCGCCTGTCACCCTGATACATAAGTTGACAAGTCCCATGTTGTCGGGGATACCGTTATGTAGCATTGGTAAAAAGCGCGTATCTGCGCCAAACAAAATTTGATAGGAGAGGGATTTAACGTTATTACTTTGTTATTATAGATCCCGTAAATCACGCCACGTTGCCACGACATTTACGTAGATTTGATTTAGCCACTACATTACCGAAATGGATAATTGGACTATCCCCGACTATGTGCCTGTAATGTAGCCATCTTTCAAAACGGGAAGACAGTAACGCTGACTAATGTCAGTAGAAGTAATTTGCTTGGCGGCAGAAATAGGTGCGGTGGTGGTACTTCCCTGGACGAACTCTTTCACAAGGAGTCCTACTGCTTTTTCTTATCGTATTGATGACATACACTGTAATGCTTGCCATCGTGGAAGGATTTGCCAATCGACCTAAGGTACTCGCCGATTGTTGCCCAGGCTGCATCAGACGTACAGGGCAGGAGTAAGTCCAGTTCGCGTTTTCTTTGCGTTTCCGGACAGGTTTTCAGGTCAAATTATATTATAATTAATATAATGTTAATATACAAACATAATGAACATTCACTTAGTTTTAAAAACAAGTATCTACATTTTGTTTTCAATGCTCATTAACTAAACTATCAAAGTTAAATTATACAAATGAAACATTTTTTTGCGTAGCTCAGAACAGATTAAAATATCGATTGATTTAATTTATTTTATGTCACAGAGAAAAAGGACCAATCGTTAAAAATAGATGACCGTTTAGATTTTTCTGCCTGCTGCTTTTTCGTATTTATATGACTTTCATTTCATAAAAGCACTTTTGACTTAAGATCACATGTAGCTTTATTGTAACAAAAGGGTAAGAATTAAGCACAGGTTTTTTTAAGGCGATATAACTCATTAATCTTCTGCTCTATACGGCATTCATCATCTTATTTTTTAATCTTCCATGGGCAATAATCCTAATTCATAACAAGTCATGACTCATTTATGAAAACACAGGTTGTAGAGACAGTAACAAATTGAATATAGTTTCGCTTTGCCCGGCCAAACATAAGGCATACAAACATTGTAGGCGTATTTAGTTTTTACAATATCATAATGTTAATATTGAGTTTTGAAGCCGTGGTGTAGCCTAGTGATTAGACCTACCGCCTCTCAAGCAGAGGCCGTGGATTCAAATCCAGGCACTTCTGAGTTTCTAGTAATGTATGTGCAAAACTTAATTTGAAATTTACAAGGAACTTTTCCGTGAAGGAAGACATCGTGATAAAACTTGCACATCGAAAAATTTTCAACAACTTTCGGAAAACGTGTGACGTCCTCAATCTCCCTCTTTTCCTAACAGGAGACCCTTTCCCAGCAGTAGCACATATAAACGGGTTGGTGATGAATATTATTAATATGATATTTATTTAATTACTGCATATTACGTGGGTGCGTAAAAATTTATGTAACCTGTCGATAATCATTTAAACGCTGTGATAGTGATTGTGAAATATATGTTAACATGATATAAAAGAGAAAACATAATAATATTAACGTCGATGTATTGTAGAAACGGCTAAAGCGCCATTTTGAAAAATATTTCCTTGTAGCATGATTTAGTTTTTCACGATTGTTTTAAAATATTTACCTCCTGTCTTAAATTCAATTTCAAATCTTAAACTTTTTTAAAACCAAGATAAAATTTTAAAACGAGACGTAAATATTTTAAAACAGTCGTTAAAACCTAAAACACTGACTGACAACTGACCTGAACATTTTTTCGATTTCTACAACACACTGACGCTATTATTGCTAGTAGTACCTGGCCTCAAACAAGGGAATTGCGTGTACTATGAGTACCAGATCAACGAACTCCGGTGCACCACCAAAAACACCCAATTCAGAAAAGTTTGTAACCCTAAAGAGAATCCAACCCGAAACATCCTCATCTTGTGCCTACAGTGTTAACCGCTGGACCACCAAATCAAATAACATCGAGCTGGGTTGAAAGATACTAATATCATTGCCTATTACAAAGTTACTAACACATTTGACAATTGTGTAACGAGTTTTTAAGGCGTTCCTTTTTTGAAAAATAAAAATTATCTTCTAAATATTTTTTTATTTTTAAAGATTGATCCGGACTGTCTCACATACTGCATTGATGGAAAAATCGTCTTAGCGTTTAGTTCCAAAAATTTACTTTTACCCGACTACAGCGAACCAAAAAAACAGATACGATTTTAACAGCATATATTTCGTATATGTCTGTTTACGTATTCCGAACTGAAATATACAAATGCGCAGTATTATTTTGACAAGGCTACAGAAACGTGATTAAAACCGTAATGGCCGACAGATCGCGCGATAACTAACCCGAACTTAACTCGCTGGAAATCGCAATCAAACACGCGACATTTCTTTGTTTGCTTTTTACTGCGCACCCTTTAATCTACCGTTTAATTTCGGACTGCCTAAAATATTAAGTAGGATACTTGATTTCTTTGGTCACATTGCCAGGAAAGAATGGCACAGTTAATGGTTACCGGACGCATCGATAGTAAATATCCGAGGGGTCGCTGTCCCACAAGATGGTTTTGTTACGGCTTAGTGGCTGGCAGTAGAGCTCCTTGTCGTTTCTGCTATGTTAATTATTTCTGCCGCCAAGCAGTAATTGAAGGCTAAGTGTGCTGTTGAAATTATAAGTATATTGGCCTTTTCAACTTATGGCGACAGGCGCAGTGACAGTGTCCTCAGATCTTTTTAAAATTCTGAGTGGTACAGCAAGTGCTATGGACAGGCGTGTCGCTTAACACCACGCGCACAACTTGTTCGTCCCGTCACTTAGTGGTATAATAAAAAATAATATACTCAGGAAGCTGGCAACATTTCCCTTTAAGATAGCTAAGTTTATTCTTCAACGGAACTAGGTGCCAGCTTTCACCAGAGGCTTTCACAATGCGAACTGAAAGCTCCAACCTACCGATAAACTGGTTGATATTATATAAAAAAAATAATGTTGTTTGTCCCAATGGCGTTACAGTAGTATTTATCCGTAGTATTTTTCAAATAGCTATTACAATCAATATAATAGTATAGTATTTTAATAAAAAATAGAGCTCCTCTACTCCCAAGAGGGCCAGTAAATAAAATGAAAATTGACAGTGACATTTTTTTTAACGCCTACGTTCATAGCCCCGCACTAGGAAATCCATATATCTCAATTGCTGTGGACATACACAGACAACCACAAATCACACCAAAACTCACGAGAGAAATAAATGTAGGCCATATAAATATTTCTTCTGACCCGGGAATCGAACCAGGATCCTCTTAATATAAACTTTAATGGAATTGCTTGCTTCAGTAGTGGCAGCCTTTTCTAGTTCTAGTCCTTCTTTATTAATGTCTCACAAGAGCAGTATTTCATACATTCAATTATTGTAATGATTCCTAACAAGTGCAGTATTTTATATACATTCAATTCACGCAATAAATCCTAACAAGTGCAGCATTGGCGGGTAACCGACGGATGCACGTGGCTTCCGATTGGCTGGTCTGGAAATATTTGTGGGAGGCCTATGTTCAGCAGTGGACGTCTTCCGGCTAATATGATAATGACGAAGTGCAGTATTTCATATACATTCAATTCATGTAATCATCCCAGAAAAGTATAGTATTTTATATACATCCAAGTCATATATTACTTCCTATTAGTAATTTTTCTACTTGTTTTTACTTAATATTAGAGTAACATTTTATAATTTTAGTATTTACCACGCTAGTACTTAAGTGCCATCTCAACTTGTAAAAGTAGTTCTAACTGAACACCAGCATTACAGCAGGCGAGCTGTAACATATGCTGAGTTGGATCCGTTTCAGATTATGGATATATATAATCATTAATTTGTTTTGTCTGTTTTGTTTGAATTTTCTTAAGTTGAATAAACGTTTCTTTCTTTGTTTCTTTCTTTGTTTGTCTGTGTGGCAGTCCAGGATGGTAACCGTTCAGCTAATGTCGTAAATCTAACACAAATACCGAAGTAAAGCAATTACCAAAGACACTTAATTATTTCATTACTTTATTTCTAAAATTAACTCCAAAAAACATCACTTAACTGAGACCCTAATCTTATCCGCGTAAAGGCGTGTGGGTGTCCGCCTTCCTGTCCTCTTACCCTGACACCTTCTAGTTAAAAAATATGTTAAAGCCCTCATTACCATAATTATACTTTTCAGATGCAAAAACTCATAAAAAAAGAAAATACTAAACGTGCCGAAAATTTATTTAAATATGTACGAGTAATTTTATTAATACAAAGATCCTGTTGGACTCAAACCAGCGACATGGGGCCTAACCATGAACTCTTATAACAGTTCAGTATAGGTTCGTAACGATGAAAAAGCGGGATGGTGACATACACTTCATGTAGCGCTGTCTCACAAAGATTTATTTTAGGCCATATCTAAATTTCTCACACATGGCGCTACGGTAAAAAAAATCGTTTAAACGAAAAACAAAGATATGTAACAAACACACAGAAATAGTACTTATGTTTTACAGGCGGTAAAAAAGATGTTACTAAAGAGAATTTGTTAGAAGCCCGAAGCTGAAGTGACTCGAAGTTTATATTAATTTTCCGCTCGTACATACAATGTTTTTCATCACATTTGCGGGGAAATAGATACAACGATAATTTAATTCTTTTATTAATAAATATCGCTTCACAACACAACATTTACGGTTTTGCAAATGGCGGATTTTTCTTTTTCTTTTTTAAACAGATTGCCCGATATTCTTCCATAGATACAACTCGAACTAAAATATTATACAAGACACAGACGCGTACAATAAACTTAGTACAATATTGTTAAATTGCAAACGTTTAGTTTTTTTTTTACTTCAAGTTTATTACAAATATACGTTCAATTTTTTCGAACTAGTCGAACTTAGCTTAGCTCACGTAGCCGGGGCATCTTTTCATACTTCTGTTCACACCGCAAACTAAGCTAACCGAGCTGACTAAACTAACCTACGATCCCGTTAAGCTATATAAAATATGTGGCCATTCTGCCGCCGTTCACCCCCGCACATACCCATAGAGTAGATGTTACTACTTACTTAACGTGACCATGTCCCGCTTTAAGCCGGTCAGTCCCGCTTTTAAGCTTTATGTCCCGGTGTTCCCGAAAGAATTAAAAAGGTCTCGCTTTAACAAAACAGGAGACACATGAAAAAAAAAATTATATAATGGCGCGAAAGCAAAGCATGAAGTAACCTTGTCGCCCGGTTCTTTTAGTTGTGCGTCCGTACTGCGAGCATTGTTTTTGGTGGTGATATGCAGTTGGCGGCGACTGCCGTGGAATATATTTAAAATCTAAACCTCAGGTATTAAAGCAAATTTGCTCATCCCTAAAATATATAAGGCTAGCCCATCAAACCACACAAGTTTAGTACTATTTTTATTATTGATCATTATTTAAATTTTGTTTATTTTTTTTATCATTATACATTTCTTAACTGTCCTAAACAAGTATTTTGGTAGCAGTAGAGCTCCTTGTGAATGAGTTCGTCCGGGGAAGTACTGCCACCTTACTTATTTGTGCCGCCAAGCAGTAATAATGTCAGCATACTGTATTCCGGTTTTGAAGGGTAAGAGTGCTAGTAAAATTATAGGCACATGGGACATGTCAACTTATGACTTAGGGTCACGGGCGTAGTGGCAGTGCCCCTCAGATCTTTGCGATTTAAAGGTCTGAGTGGCACTGTAACTGTTATGGACAGGCGTGTAGCTTGCCGTCAGGCGCACGACTTCTTCGTCCCGTCACTGTATATATATATATATATA